>NC_074681.1:16754115-16844115 GCF_029448725.1 Salvelinus fontinalis | reverse complement strand
TTAAATGGAAGAAGTTTGGAACCACCAAGACTCTACCTAGAGTTGGCCACCCGGCCAAACTGAGCAATCGGGGGAGAAGAGCCTTGGTCAGGGAGGTGACCAAGAACTTGATGGTTACTCTGACAGAGTTAGAGTTCCTCTGTGGAGATGGGAGAACCTTCCAGAAGGACAACCATTCCTGCAGCACTCCACCAAATCAGGCCTTTATGGTGGTGGCAAGACAGAAGCCACTCCTCAGTAAAAGGCACACGACAGCCCGCTTGGAGTTTGTTTACACTTAGAAGTAGGCCTGTAGGCTACCTGGCCTGCTCGCGAATGTGCCCATTTGGGGATCTGATAGTATTTCTGATTGGCTGTAGAGCTTCTCAAAGTAATGTTTTCTTCACCTAAATAGCAAGCAAACAAAGTCTGTTTTTACATCCATTGAGAATGACAATAATTCCTCAATATATTTTTAAAATCTTTCCAGCTCTCTCCCTTTCGATAACCACTCAGCGTGAAAGGGGAAAATGTCATGCTCTGATCCAGTGGAAACGTCATCAAATAGACCTACCTGATAACTTATCAGTGCTTGACTTAGACAAATAGATTCTGGTACTGTTTAAGTACATAAGCTCCACAAAACTTTTGAGCTAATATTCTATAAGAGGAACAGGAGCTCAAGCAGTAGAGCATTTGAGGTATCGGTACTCAGCTCTAGTGAGCTCCTGCCCAAGTCAAGCACTGTTTCATATCCCTTGCGTAAACAGCCTACAGCTGTGTCTGTCCTGAGCTCACTGGCACAGAAACTGAGCACCCAGAATATTTTATACCATGTTGCAAGTTCGTTAGCGCAAGCATTAGGCCAGACCAAAGTTAATAGTTGATTAAAAATTTGAAGTTCATTGCAGACAAGCCATGCATATCCAATGTGATTTATAGTTTTTTTTTTTTTTTTTTTTATCCGAATATTTTCTACTTGCAGGCTGCAATGTTTTTATTTGTTGTTTTTATGTAGGCAATGTTTTTACATAGTTGGCAATGGCAATAGAAGTCACTTTAGGTTTAGATAATTTTGATTCAAAATTGGATAGAATTTTGACTAATCACATGACAATGACTTTGAGATATGAAGACGTTATTATAAACAAAACTGTTCCACAAAAATGTGCTTATGAAAACCACAACTGGCACACAGGTCGGTAGAAATAGTAAGATAAATTGGCATTCCACATGAGAAAGGTTGCCGACTCCTCATTTAGCCAATTACCGGCAACTTCAGGAGAGTAATGGCAGAATCTGCAAAAGCCAGCAGGAGAGGGAGAATGGTTGGGTCAAGTTTAGGATTTCTTCGGATTATGTAGATCTCTGGCTCCCTCGAGTCATTTGTGTTTTATTTCATCAAAAAAAGCATTAGACAAGCTCAATGCATATAGTTGATTTTATTTAAACACAGAGTGTCTATATAGGGAAACGTACTCATTAAAAAAAATGGCGACTCGAACAGATGACTTTCGGACAACTAATATGTATTTATTTTTTTGTCCGGGACAGCACTAATGTGGATGCTTCCATGACATGCTAACCTCCCCATGTTAATGGTGAGAGGTTAGTAAGTCTTGGTAGTATGATCTTTGACCCTCTAATTAAATTCAGACCCCGCTATAGATAACACACATCCAAAAATGAACATGACTGGTGTAAACCATACCTGATTGTCGTCCGTCTCTCTCTTCTTCAGTCTGTCATGTAAGGCTATATCCTTCAGCTCCTGTGGAGAGGTGACGGACAACCTCAGCAGAGATATATAAAACATTTGACATACGGTAAGAAGGAACAGTTTGCCTACCTCTTCAGTGGGTCTGGGAGGAACTGCCGGCTGTGTTTCAGTTCTCTCCTTCCTCTCTCTCTGCATCAGATTGCTTTTGACCTGACAAGGACACTCACAGTTAATCACTGTTCTGTTCCTGTGACTTTGTGGGAGTTAGAGAAGCAAAGGCTGGTGGGAACTTTAGGAAAAGGTGGAGACAAGGAAGAGAGGGGGCTTTCGAAAGAGAAAAGCAACTTTGATTGTGTGTATGGTCTTGTTCTTCTATCCTCCCCACAAGGATAGTAAAACAAAGAACATTTCCAATGTCCCCATAATCACAAAGGCTATTTTCAGTTATGTTTAGAATTAGAATTATGGTTAGTGGTTAGGTTTAGGGTAAATAAGATTTTGAATGGAAATCAATTTTAGGTCCCCGCTAGGATAGTAGAACAAGTGTGTGTGGTATAAATGATGTAACAAACTCACAGTTTTTTGCTTTTCCTCTTCCTGCCTCTCCTTGTCCCCGAGTAACTTTGTATCTTCATTGTCCTTCTGAACAAGGAAAGTCATTGTTATTTTAATGGAATCATCCTTCTCACCATATTCATTAACACATCTCTACAGCATCACCACTTGCACTGAACTCAAAACCACCAACACGACTTTGAAAACATCACGCCATCATAATCCTAACGAACATTTCACAAAAATCATAATCATTGATACAAGCACCACCACCAACAGTTAATTAAATTCATTGGAATATTTACTGTAGTTAAAGAGCAGAATGGATTCAGTTTTGATATGGCTCCATGGAAATTCGGACAGAAATAAATGACATGCAATACGACTTGAATTACACAATGAAACAGGAACAGTAACAGATGAACAGGGCCGTGCATAGGAATGTTTGTGGCTGGCAAGCTTTTCTGTGGTGGCAGGTGGCTCTTCAACATCTGATCCTGGTTCCTTATATACAGTGCCTTCAGAAAGTATTCATAACCCTTGACTTACTCCACATTTTGTTGTGTTACAGCCTGAATTCAAAATGGATTAAATCTATATTTATTTTTTTATATACACACACACACAAAACCGCATCATGACAAAGTGAAAACATGTTTTTAGAAATGTTAGCTAATTTATTGAAAATGAAACAAATATAATTTACATAAGTATTCACACCCCTGAGTAAATACATGTTAGAGTCACCTTTGGCAGTGATTACAGCTGTGAATCTTTCTGGGTAAGTCTCTAAGAGCTTTGCACACCTGGATTGTACAATATTTTCCCGTTATTCTTTTCAAAATTCTTCAAGTTCTGTTAAATTGGTTGATTATTGCTAGACAACCATTTAAGCCATAGTTTTTCAAGCAGATTTATGTAAAAACTAACTCTGCTACTCAAACATTCACTGTCTTCTTGGTAAGCAACTCCACTGTAGATTTGGCCTTGTGTTTTAGGTTATTATCCTGCTGAAAAGTTCATTTATCTCCCAGTGTCTGGTGGAAAGCAGACAACCAGGTTTCCTCTAGGATTTTGCCTGTGCTTAGCTCCATTCCATTGTTTATCCTGAAAAACTCCCCTGTCCTTAACGATTACAAGCATACCAGTAACATGATGCAGCCACCATTATGCTTGAAAATATGGAGAGCGGTACTCAGTAATGTATTATATTTAATTTGCCCCAAACATAAGACTTCGTATTCAGAACAAAAAGTTAATTGACACATTTTTGTGACCAACAGATGCATATCTGTATTCCCAGTCAAGTGAAATCTATGGATTAGGGCCTAATTTATTTAAATTGACTGATTTCCTTATTTAAACTGTAACTCAGTAAAATCATAGAAATTGTTGCATGTTGCATTTATATTTTTGTTCAGTATGTTTGTTCTCGGGCTGTAGATGTTGCCACCATATTCAGCTCAAACTATCAGTCTTAAGCATCGTTATAAATGAAATTACTCTATCTTCATAGTTCAAACTATCATATGATATTGAAAGAAAATAAGCACCACCTATGGAAAAACCACATGAGTTTCACGTGAATTGAAATTTCACGCGAAATCGTGTGATTTTCTACAAGTGAAATCTGTTTTTTTCTGGAGGGATCTTATTAGTGTAATCTCATTGGCTAGTACAACAGCTATGCTGTCTTACTTTGGGAGTTGATTTAAAAGGATTCAGCTTGTTCATGGCTCCAACCAGTTTGTTCTGACAGATAAAGACACATAAAAAAGACAAATTAAAAGCTGCTTATTATTTGCTGGGGGTGTTATATGAAGCGATCCAAATGCAACTTAGTTGCATGCAAAACAAACTGGAGGCAAGTTGCATTGTGTAACACCAGCCTCACCTTTGAGGTCTTGTCTGAGAGACTGTCACTGCTGGCTGAAATGGACACATGTTTTACAGTTACCAGTTAAGTACATTCTGAGTTTTGAGATTCCATATTGATGAATAAAGAGTACAGCAACAAATTCTACCAAAATGCTTACCTCTTTGGTTTTAGAGTGTTTTTCAGAAGAGGTGAGATTCTCCTTTGATCCTGACGTGTTTTCAGCCTTCTACTTTTCCTGCAATTAAAGATGCCATCAATATCATAAAAAAGTATAAATATTGATAGCACTATCACCTGCGCAGGTCCTGAGCATTCTCCTGGTTTAGAGGATCCCAGTGAATTTTCCTTATTTTTCCTGGTAAAGATTGTGTGTGTGTGTGTGTGTGGGGGGGGGGGGGGGAATATATATTGTGTCACATAACAGCACTGCCCTCTTTATACACTAGGCTGCTCATTGTGGATTCATTCAGAGGATTTAGAAAAATACACAGAAGGATTGGTCAATGGTTATGGTTCTTGTATTAAAGAAAACCTATTGTAGCGAATTCGGGGGGTAGCCCAAACCGGGTCTCGAGCCCGGATCCGGCGACTGTCAAGCCAACACCTTAACCGTTATGCCAAGAGGTCTTGACGAGGTTGCTAGGTGTTGGGTTGGTCACTACATTATACTCTCTTCCTTTGGGAAAGAATGTCCCCGCATTTCAATACTATACCAAGTCCCTCATGTGCACGCCTCTCCGATGGCCTAACGGGCACCCTCCCACTTCCGACACCAGTGTAGTGAATTCGCGGGGTAGCCCCGACCAGGACTCGAACCCAGGTCCAGCAACAGTTAACCCCTTGACGAGTTCGCTAGGTGTTGGGTTGTTCGTATCAATATGTAGGCTACTCAGTTTCACCATAATTTAACTCTCAACAACAAAAACTTGCCCAAGGTTGGCTCAGTGTGAACTACAATTCCAACGCTAGGTTTTATCGTTTAGAAAAACGTGTCAATCATAGCTTGCAAAGCAGTTTTCGAAACATATGATAATAGCCCCTTATCTTTCACATTCATAACAGTGAGAAAGAATCTTTCAAATAAAAATACACACTTACTATAGCAGTTTTGCACAGATCCATATGCTCGGTGTGCCTCCAGTTGACGAACTACACTCCCTCCCCAGTTACAGTGCATTCAGAAAGTTCAGACCCCTTGACATCTTCCACATTTTGTTACAGCCTTATTTTAAAATTCATTAAATTGTTTTCCTCAATCTACACACACTACCCCATAACGACAAAGCGAAAACAGGTTTTTAAATTGTTTTGCAAATGTATTACAAATAAACAGAAATACCTTACATAAGTATTCAGACCCTTTGCTATGAGACTCGAAATTGAGCTCAGGTGCATCCGGTTTCCATTGATCATGCTTGAAATGTTTCTACAACTGGATTGGAGTCCACCTGGGGTAAATTCAATTGATCGGACATGATTTGGAAAGGCACACGCCTGTCTATATAAAGGTCCCACAGTTGACAGTGCATGTCAGAGAAAAAAAACCAGACATGAGGCTGAAGGAATTGTCCGTAGAGCTCCGAGATAGGATTGTGTTGAGGCACAAATCTGGCAAAAGGTATCCAAAAAAATCTGCAGCATTGAAAGTCCCCAAGAACACAGTGGCCTCCATCATTATTAAATGGAAGAAGTTAGGAATCACCAAGACTCTTCCTAGAGCTAGCCGCTCGGCCAAACTGAGCAATCGGGGGAGAAGGGCCTTGGTCAGGGAGGTGACCAAGAACCCGATGGTCACTGACAGAGTTCCAGAATTCCTCTGTGGAGATGGGAGAACTTTCCAGAAGGACAATCATCTCTGCAGCACCAATCAGGCATTTATGGTAGTGGCCAGACAGAAGCCACTCCTCAGTAAAAAGCACATGACTGCCCACTTGGACTTTGCCAAAAGGCACCTAGAGGACTCTCAGACCATGAGAAACAAGATTCTCAGGTCTGATGAAATCAAGATTGAACTCTTTGGCCTGAATGCCAAGTGTCACATCTGGAGGAAACCTGGCACCATCCCTACAGGGAAGCATGGTGGTGGCAGCATCATGCTGTGGAGATGTTTTTCAGTGGCAGGGACTGGGAGACTAGTCAGGATCAAGGGAAAGATGAACAGATTAAAGTAAAAAATAATAATTAAACTACTCCAAAGCGCTTAGGACCTCAGACTGGGGCAAAGGTTCACCTTCCAACAGGAGAACAACTTTAAGAAAACAGCTAAGACAATGCAGGAGTGGCTTTGGGACATGTCTTGCAATGTCCTTGAGTGGTCCAGCCAGAGCCCGGACTTGAACCTGATCAAACATGCAGCGACACTACCCATCCAAGCTGACAAAGATTGAGGGGAAATACAGGTGTGCCAAGCTTGTAGCGTCATACCCAGGAAGAATCGAGGCTGTAATGTAAATGTAATTCTGTTTTTTTTATACATTTTCTAAAACCTTTTTTTCTTTGTCATTATGGAATATTGTGTGTAGGTTGATTAAAAAAAACTTTAATCCATTTTAGAATAAGGCAAGGGGTCTGAATACTTTCCGAATGCACTGTATGCTTACACACAGATGTTCCGAGCACGCTAGATAGCCAATTAACACAGATGGCTGCCTCGGTTTTCCGTTAACACGCGCTGTAACATGAAGATACGGCCGTGCGGAAACCCTAAAAGATGTGTCGTAATATACCCTCTTTTTTCCGATATGAAAGACACATTCCTTATGTTTCCAAAACCGTACCGTAATTTGCATTACCTTTTAGAGAAGACCTCGGGGCTCTTAAAATAAGTCCCACGATAAGTAGATGATTAAACTCAACGATTTAGGATGGAGTTGAGAAGCAACTACTGAAGCGCCGACATAACAATTTTGGTTTTATATGAAACGACTGGTTTCAGCACCCATAAAATAGCCCCCAATGGCGGAAGACAGAGTGGACTACCTGTGCTAATTAGCTATCTGCGTCTCTGAATACCTGTGTGTAAACGGAAAACTGACATGCTGACCAGACCGGACAGTATGTCGCAAAATACATTTAGAAATCCATGTTATTCAATTAATTACCAACGAGCGTCTGGGACGCCAAGGGCTAAAATAGAAGTCATTCCTATTTCTGATGCAAATCGCGCTGAAAGTACTGCCTCTCCCATCTCCTCATTGGTTTATAGGAGCAGGTAGAAGCAGGTACCCACGTCCCATTGGTTATACCCACGTGGGTGATTGAAAGACGAACTTTGTTGCCGTTTGTCGTGGTAATACAATGAAAGTTTAGATTGATCGCCATATAAATTCAAAGATGAAAAAGCCTGGAAGGAAGAGACTAGAAACGATTCAGTTGGCTGTTTTGTGTGTGGATTAATTGCCGGAGTAGAGGTCCGTGTGCATTTCAGGTAAAATAACAACTCAATGTTTATATCCCAGGACAAATTAGCTAGCAACAGCAAGCTAGCTAAATAGAACAAATTAACGTTAGCTAGCAAGTGCAAGCTAACTAGCCATACATGTTTAATACTTTTCGACCTGTCCCCAAATTAATGTCATTGGTTCTGTAAGAAATTGTAATAGATACTGGAAACTTGTTATAACAAAATTCTCAACACAAGCTATACTTGACACAACAGGCACCCATCCCCCTCTCTTCCCCACACATGTTGTTCTCGTCAGATAACAGCCACAGACCCACACACACAACCCTCCCCCATGAACAGGAATCTGCTAAAACAACCCCACACACACACTATGTTCAGGGTTGGGACTAAAGACAAAGAACTGTGTTGGGAGCCAACGGAACGTCGACATCAAGCCGATCAGGACTACCCACGACCCGGAGCGACCAATCAGAAGGCCAGACTACCAGATCAACCTACATCATGTACCGCATATATAATCTGTACAATATGTTTAGCGGTCTCTTCTCCGATGATTCCATAAGAATCAGACAGAAAGGGGCCGTGCTGCACGCTTTGCCAAATATCTTTACACTTGAATAAACTGCCTTATTATACAATTATACACCTCGTCCTATGTCTCAACTTGATCTCCTGTCTCCAGTAAATGTTTTATCAACAGTTCAGAGTTTGTTTTGATATTTTAACCTGCGTTTGGTGGGGGGAAATACATTTATGCACGATAGCGCACGCGCGCAGCCGGTTTGGGTTCCGTGTGACGCTACAAAAAATACTGATGGCTGCAAATGTTTTAAAACAATTACTTTTTTGTGTGTAGTTTAGCTGTACCTGCCATGATTATTATAATTTGTAAAATGTTATTGTTTTTAGTACAAGGAAATTTGTAGTGTCTTGTAAGCCCATGTGGGCTGGGTACTGGTAGGTGTATGACGCTTAAATAAATCATAAATCAACCATGTGTGTATTTTGCATTTGTGAAATGATTTTGATGTGTTAGTAAAGTCGAGGGATTTATGTTCATAGAACCGTAAGGCAATTGAGACTCGATTAATGTTTAGATGGAGTATTTAGCGGGTTTGGCTTCCAGAGCCATTTCGTCTATAAACGGAACATTTAATGTCCTTTGACGATAAGGAGTAACTTTAGGCTTCTTTAGTCCATTATTGGGCTATGATGGGCTAACCATGACTTCTCCCTCGCACTCCAAATCCACAATGGCATCGCCCTTTCCGATCCTGTCAACACAAATGTTAACTATCTCTCATTATACAGGAGCAATTTATGGTCAGTTTAAAATGTACACCATTGTTTTCCCACTTACCAATAACACATTGTTGCGGACACCACAGATCAAAACATCACTTAAACGTATAACCAAAACAGTTTCAACATGAATCCCTTCGCCGCTTACCATTACAACTGCCTACTGGTTGTTTGTCTGTGATCTTCAAGCAATATAGGCGTTGACAGCCTTTTTCGATCGTAAAAGAAGTTGCTGAAATGTAGGCTGTGCTGAATAGTTGTTCGACTCGCAGTGACGTCAGTTTATTAGACTACCAGTTGGCTTGATTCTTTACCAGTTGTTGAACTTTTCTTTCTAGGCTGTAACACTAGCTAAAGTGTGTTACGTCACATATGTAATAATAACTATGTTCGCTTCCATTACTTCTTCTTTAAGGTTTATTGGCAGAGTACACCCAAAAGGTGTATTGCTGCCACCTAATGTGCGGGATGAAAACAAAAAGATCCCAAAAATGGGAACATTCTTGGGTTGGGGGGAATATCCATACAAACTACCAACAACAACAAAAACACTTTTAAAAAAGGGTGACACGTCTTCCATTGCCAATACCCCTTGTAGATCTTCCGCTGTGAACTCCTGAAGTCCCAGATACCTTTCAGCTGCAGCCACAATGATGTCCAACTTCTTCGATATTTGTGCCATACAGTTAATAACAGTTGCTATGAATGCTACAAAATCCACCTTTTTAACCCACAGCATATCCGGTTCTCTTGTTTGACACAGAAGCGACCTTGGCTGCAGTCCAAACAGGTTATTTTCACCCCCTCAGCTCTCGTGCTAGCCAGTTTCCCTCGGGGGAATCCCTGTCGCAACCGGATGCAGTTTGATTGCCATCTTAAGTGGAGGTCCAATTCGCCAACATTGCCCCCTTGGCCCTCAATTTAGCTCAAGGGAGCGAGTAAAGAACTTTGATCACTTGTGGGGTTGATCTGACACACAATTCAATGCAAACTGTAGTCACATGTCATACTCCGGTGACCGCAAAGTGTCACATTTTATCAACACGGCTGCATTTTAGTCATGTCAGATAAATTTATGACGCTAGCTTGCTAAATAATGTATATAGATTAAATTGATTGTAGCGTTTGCAAATTGGCTTAGTCTCATACTGAGGAGCCTATTAAACATAGCTAGCTTCATAGACATGTTTTTGGAATTCTGACATTTATTGGAATAAATTAGCAAACTATGAAACTAGCTAGCCAGCTATGTGTAACTGTAGCTAGCTAACTCCCTGACAGGAGTGCAGGCTAGCTACGTTAGCTTGCTAAGTACATTAATAGCTTCAGGTTGGTTGTTTTTAGGCTCAATTTCAAGATTTTCACCAAGGACGTTGCCTCTCCGATCATCACTCTCCCTCGCTTGGGCAAGGGACATTTTAAGATGCATTCAGATGTGATGATGTAAAACGTAATTCAGGGGCTGAGGGTTTAGGGCAGAGTCGGGCTGTCTACTTTGAGTTTGGACTGCAACCCATATCTTCAACACAGTAATTGGCTTTCAAAACTATTTTGGTTGCCTCCGCATAGGACAGGGATGGGCAACTTTGATGGGGGTGGGGGCCACAAAAAATCTGAACTCATCATAAGGGGCCGCAGTTGCTCCCAGGTCTGTGTACCCACATCCATGTTTCCAATACTGAACATTGTAAGAAGTATTTTTTACTAACCCAGGATTGACCACAGCCTGTTTCCAATGGGAGCAAATTAATCAGTGGGCAGAACAAGCAAGGAGGTGGGCAGAGCCAAGCACGAGCTAGTGAGATCCTATTGGTGCATTCTAGCATTCATTTGCCTTTTTCCATTAGGGAACGCCCACTCTGAAGTGCACGTGTGCAATAATCAATTTGCCCTTGCGCTCCTTCTAAAAAAGAAAATGTTTTGAAACTTTGGCAACGGGTAAAGTCTACAAAACGCAGTCCACTCTGTTACAGATTCTAGTTTTGGAAACAGAAAACTGTATGGAGATTAAATGTTTAATCGATGAGAAAATAGGCAGAAGTTCATCTCGCTCCATCTTCTCCGACTGCCAGCCACTGTGCTTCCTCTCATAACCATATTTGGTAGTGAGAGGAAAAGCCAACCAGATGCTTCACATGTATACATCCAGGGAAATATTTGGCTCATTGTTCTTTCTATCTGTGGTTATAGGTTAGTTTATACAAAACGTCTAAGAGACGGGTTGGCTGACAACATCACGAAAATTATGTGCGGGCATTGATGGGGCCAGAAGCCTTGCCTTGTTATGATTCTGAACGGTCTAGCAACAATAAAAAGAAGCTACAATGTGAGGAATCATAGGTGGCTCGTTTTAGCTAGTTTTATCTTGTTATTGATACCAGGCATGTATTCAGGTCCATTCTAGCATGGTCAGATAGAAGCCCTCCCACCCGGGTCATCACTATCAGACGGAGGAAGAGGAAATGGCAACTGTTTTCGAATCTGAAAGTGCGGCAAGTGAAGTGTGTGACAATTAATGGACAATAGTGAAATCAAAGAATGGAACAAAACAAGCTAAAATTGTAGAAGACAAGGACTGGTGCAATAATGCATTTCTTATTGGACTGCGTTTTTGGGACAAGGAGATTCATTTGGGAAATCCATTTGTAATATCGAGGACTGTGAAGAAAGCAGTTGGATTCAATCAAGGTGACAAGAAGCTGCCTCGTTTTGGTTAATTGTGTTGATGAAGAACAGAAGAACCAGGCACTGAATCTGGCAAAATTGTCCACCTCAGAAGTAACATGTGAAAATAGGAAAAAACACATGGAATCATGTAGTAACCAAAAAAGTGTTAAACTAATCAAAATATATATTATATTCTTCAAAGTAGCCACACTTTGCTTTGATGACTGCTTTGCACACTCTTGGCATTCTCTCAACCAGCTTCACCTGGAATGCTTTTCCAACAGTCTTGAAGGAGTTCCCACATATGCTGAGCATTTGTTGGCTGCTTTTCCTTCACTCTGCGGTTCAACTCAACCCCGAACCATCTCAATTGGGTTGAGGTCGGGTGATTTTTGAGGCCAGGTCATCTGATGCAGCACTCCATCACTCCCTTTCTTGGTCAAATAGCCCTTACAAAGCCTGGACATATGTTGGGTCATTGTCCTATTGAAAAACAAATGATAGTCCCACTAAGCGCAAACTAGATGGGATGGTGTATTGCTGCAGAATGCTGTGGTAGACATGCAGGTTAAGTGTGCCTTGAATTCTACATAAATCACTGACAGTGTCACCAGAATAGCACCCCCACACCTCCTCATCCATACTTCACAGTGGGAACCACACATGCGGAACTAATCCGTTCACCTACTCTGCATCTCAGGAAGACACGGCGATTGGAACCAAAAATCTCAAATTTGGAGAAAGAACAGATTTTCACCGGTCTAATGTCCATTGCTCGTGTTTCTTGGCCCAAGCAAGTATCTTCTTCTTATTATTGGTGTCCTTTAGTAGTGGTTAATTTGCAGCAATGGCCTGATTCACACAGTCTCTTCTGAACAGTTGATGTTGAGATGTGTCTTTTACTTGAATTCTGTGAAGCATTTTTTTGGGCTGCAATTTCTGTGGCTGGTAACTCTAATGAACGTATCCTCTGCAGCAGAGGTAACTCTGGGTCTTCCTTTCCTGTGGCGGTTCTCATGAGAGCCAGTGTCATCATAACGCTTGATGGTTTTTGCGACTGCACTTAAAGAAATGTTCCGTATTGACTGACCTTTGTCTTAAACTGTTGTTTCTCTTTGCTTATTTGAGCTGTTCTTGCCATAATATGGACTTGGTATTTTACCAAATAGGGAAATCTTCTGTATACCAACCCTACCATGTCACAACACAACTGATTGGCTCAAACGCATTAAGAAGGAAAGACATTTCACAAATGAACTTTTAATAAGGCACACCTGTTAATTGAATTGCATTCCAGGTGACTACCTCATATGAAGCTGGTTGAGATAATGCCAAGAGCGTGCAAAGCTGTCATCAAGGCAAAGGGTGGCTACTTTGAAGAATCTCAAATATAAAAAATATGTTGATTTGTTTAACACTTTTGGTTACTACATTATTCCATATGTGTTATTTCATAGTTTTGATGTCTTCACTATTATTCTACAATGTAGAAAATAGTAAAAATAAATACTGGTACAGTAGATGACGAGTACCTTAGTCAGAAAATCCCAGTAGTGGTCAGTGCACGTCGCCTGACCCGTATGGTAAATGCAAGGAAGGAGAAAAACGTATTGATATTTTTGTGTGAGGAGACTCTACCTGAATATGTGAAGCTTGGATTGGTGAGGTATGTGGTAAGAGCATTTGTGTCCAGACCATTACAGTGTAGGAATTGTAAAGGATATGGTCACGTGTCAAACGTTTGCAGACGGGAGAAGTATATCACTGAAGAATCTGTCAATGGAAAATGTGGCAACTGTGGTGGGGATCATACCCTGGACTTCCTTGAGTGCCCTGTTAGACTGAAGGACTTCCTTGAGTGCCCTGTTAGACTGAAGGACTTCCTTGAGTGCCCTGTTAGACTGAAGGACTTCCTTGAGTGCCCTGTTAGACTGAAGGAGGTCAAGGATCAGGGCTGTGCAGCACATCTCCTATGTGGAGGCGGTGAAGAGAGTTGAAGGGGCAAGAGACAACAGTGTTGAAGATATGGTAGTGGATGCATTGCAACCAGTTGCTGGTGTTTAAAGTCAATTGAGTGATCTGGATACACTCATTGTGAAGTGGATTTTGTGGCATTTATAGCCACAGTGATTAATTGTACAGCACACGTGTCGAAGAACCTGGACATCATTACATCTGCGGCAGATAGGTTTTTGGTGCTCCAAGACTTCACTGCAGAAGCACTGCAAGGACTCTTGTCGCTAGGAAATGTCCCTTGCTCTCAGGAGTCTTTTGAGCCTGTGTAGGGACCTGATTAGAATTATTTATTTTTTAATAGAAAATCAGGTTGATTTTGTTTAGTTAATAATTTTTTTAAATAATTTGTATGATATTTGTTTTATTTTTACCCACATTATTTCCTTTTATTATCCTCATTAGTTTTATGTGTCAACACAAACTAATCTTTAAGGACTGCATCTTTCTCAAGAGTGAGATCCTTGTGCTCATTAATGTAGGTAGCAACCCTTTCATGAAGGTAATTGGCTGGAAGTATGAGTGTCTTTAAATCCTCAAGGTCCTTGACCTCTTGACAACCACACCAAACACTGTTGATTAATGGCGCCGGAGGGGATGGCTGCCGTTTTACGGGCTCCTAACCAATTGTGCTTATTTTGTACATATTTTTGATGCTACCGTCTCTTATGACCGAAAATAGGTTTTGGATATCAGAACAGGGATTGCTCACCTTGAACTGGAAGAAGATTTTTCCTTTAATGATTCTGACGTAAAGGATAATGTTGCTCCCAGACAAGGCCCAAATCCCCGTCATTCGCATGAAGAAAATAAGAAAATACAGGGGACGCAGATCAGGGTGCCTTGTGAGAATTTGTTGGCGATTGGGTAACCCGCCTCTACCATCCGTTCTATTGCCCAACGTGCAATCACTGGAGAATAAACTGGATGAGCTCCGTTCAAGACTATCCTACCAACAGGACATTAAAAACGGTAATATCTTATGTTTCACTGAGTCGTGGCTGAACAACGACATGGATAATATACAGTTAGCTGGGTTTTCCGTGCATCAGCAGGACAGAACAGCCATGTCCAGTAAGACGAGGGGTGGGGGGGGATGTCTACAGTGGCAAGGAAAAGTATGCGAACCCTTTGGAATTACCTGGATTTCTGCATAAATTGGTCTTAAAATTTGATCTGATCTTCATCTAAGTCAAAACAATAGACAAACACAGTTAAAGTAATAACACACAAATAATTATATGTATTCATGTCTTTATTGAACACACCGTGTAAACATTCACAGTGTAGGGTGGGAAAAGTATGTGAACCCTTGGATTTAATAACTGGTTGACAGTTAACCCTCCTTTGGCAGCAATAAGCTCAACCAAACGTTTTCTGTAGTTGCGGATCAGACCTGCACAACGGTCAGGAGGAATTTTGGACCATTCATCTTTACAAAACTGTTTCAGTTCAGCAATATTATTCTTAGGATGTCTTGTGTGAACCGCTCTCGAGGTCATGCCACAGCATTTTAAATCGGGTTGAGGTCAGGACTCTGACTGGGCCACTCCAGAAGGCATATTTTCTTCTTTTGTGGCCATTCTGTTGATTTACTTCTGTTTTGGGTCGTTGTCCTGTTGCATCACCCAACTTCTGTTGAGCTTCAATTGGCGGACAGATAGGCCTACATTCTCCTGCAAAATGTCACGATAAACTTGGGAATTCATTTTTCCGTCGATGATAGTAAGCTGTCCAGGCCCTGAGGCAGCCCCAAACCATGATGCTCCCTCCACCATACTTTACAGTTGGGATGAGGTTTTAAATTTGGTGTGCTGTGCCTTTTTCTCCACACATAGTGTTGTGTGTTCCTTCCAAAAACTCAAATTTTGTGTAATCTGTCCACAAAATATTTTGCCAGAAGCGCTGTGGAACATCCAATTGCTCTTTTGCGAACTTCAATTTTTGGACAGCAGTGGCTTTTTCCGTGGTGACGGCCACTCCTAGGGAGAGTAGCAACAGTGCTGAACTTTCTCCATTTATAGACCATTTGTCTTTCTGTGGACTGATAAACATCAAGGCTTTTAGAGCTACTTTTGTAACCATTTCCAGCTTTATGCAAGTCAACAATTCTTAATCTTAGGTCTTCTGAGATCTCTTTTGTTCGAGGTATGGTTCACATCAGGCAATGCTTCTTGTGAATAGCAAACTCAAATTTTGTGAGTGTTTTTAATAGGGCAGGGCAGCTCTAACCAACATCTCCAATCTCAATCTCATTGATTGGACTCCAGGTTAGCTGACTCCTGACTCAGTCATTAGCCTAGGGGTTCACATACTTTTTCTAACCTAAACTGTGAATGTTTAAATTCTGTATTCAATATAGACAAGACAAATACAATAGTTTGTGTGTTGTTAGTTTAAGCACATTGTGTTTGTCAATTGTTGTGACTAAGATGAAGTTCAGATCCAATTTTATGACTAATTTATGCAGAAATCCAGGTAATTCCAAAGGGTTCACATACCATTTTGTCAATAACTGTATTTGTCAATAACAGCTGGTGCGCAATGTCCAATATTAAGGAAGTCTCGAGGTATTGCTCGCCTGAGGTAAAGTACCTCAAGCTGTAGTGCACACTATCTACTATGAGAGTTTATCTATATTTTTCGTAGCCGTCTATTTACCACCACAAACCGACGACGGCACTAAGACTGCACTCAAGAACCTGTATAAGGCCATAAGCAAGCAAGAAAATGTTAATCCAGAAGCGGCGCTCCTAGTGGCCAGGGACTTTAATGCAGGCAAACTTAAATCCGTTTTGCCTAATTTATTTCAGCATTGTCACGTTCCTGACCTGTTTTCTGTTGTTTTTGTATGTGTATGATGGTCAGGGCGTGAGTTTTGGGTGGGCAGTCTATGTTTTCTGTTTCTATGTTGGTTTTGGGTTGCCTGGTATGGCTCTTAATTAGAGGCAGGTGTTTTGCGTTTTCCTCTAATTGAGAGTCATATTTAGGTAGGGTGTTCTCACTGTTTGTTTGTGGGTGATTGTCTCCTGTGTCGTCGATGTCTGTACCATACGGGACTGTTTGGCTGTTCGTTCATTTGATGTAGTCTGTTTCCTGTCCGTGAGTTCTACGTGTAGTTATGTAAGTTCATGTTCAGGTTTCGTCTACGTCGTTTTCTTATTTTGTAATTTTCCAAGTGTTTTTTGTTTTCGTTTTGCCGTCGTATTCAAATAAAGAGATGGCTTATTTTCCTACTGCTGCGTATTGGTCCACTGATCCTTCTCTCCTCTCCTCATCTGAGGAAGAGGAGGACAACAGCCCTTACAGAATCACCCACCAAACTAGGACCAAGCGGCAAGGGAAAGCTCAACAGAGCAACCAGGACTCCTGGACTTGGGAGGAGATCCTGGACGGTAAAGGACCCTGGGCTTAGCCAGGGGAATATCGCCGTCCCAGGGCGGAGTTGGAAGCAGCGAAGGCAGAGAGGCGCTGGTATGAGGAGGCAGCGCGGCGACGCGGTTGGGAGCCCGTGAGTCAGACCCAAAAATTTCTTGGGGGGGGGGGCACACGAGGGGTGTGGCAAAGCCGGGTAGGATACCTGAGCCAACTCCCCGTGCTTACCGTGGAGTGAGAGGGCGTCGTACTGGTAAGACACCGTGTTATGCGGTAAAGCGCACGGTGTCCCCAGTACGCGTGCTTAGCCCAGTGCGGGCTATTCCACCTTGCCGCACTGGGAGGGCTAAGTTGGGCATCGAGCTGGATGTCATGAAGCCGGCCCAACGCATCTGGCCACCAGTGCGTCTCCTCGGGCCGGCATACATGGCACCAGCCTTACGAATGGTGTCCCCGGTTTGCCAGTATAGCCCAGTGCGGGCTATTCCACCTCGCCGCACTGGCAGGGCTACGGGCACCATTCAACCTGGTAAGGTTGGGCAGGCTCGGTGCTCAAGAGCACGTGTCCTCCTTCACGGTCCGGTATACCCGGTGCCACCTCCATGTACCAGTCCTCCGGTGGCAGCCCCCCGTACCAGGCTGTCTCTCCGGGTTCTCTCTCCAGCTGTTTCCTCCTCTCCAGCGCAGCCAGTGCCTATACCACGCACCAGGCTGTCTCTCCGTCTCCTCCCTACAGAGCCGTCCTGCCATGACCAGCCGGAGCCGTCCTGCCATGACCAGCCGGAGCCGTCCTGCCATGACCAGCCGGAGCCGTCCTGCCATGACCAGCCGGAGCCGTCCTGCCATGACCAGCCGGAGCCGTCCTGCCAGGACCAGCCGGAGCCGTCCAGCCAGGACCTGCCAGAGCCGTCCAGCCAGGACCTGCCAGAGCCGTCCAGCCAGGACCTGCCAGAGCCGTCCAGCCAGGACCTGCCAGAGCCGTCCAGCCAGGACCTGCCAGAGCCGTCCAGCCAGGACCTGCCAGAGCCGTCCAGCCAGGACCTGCCAGAGCCGTCCAGCCAGGACCTGCCAGAGCCGTCCAGCCAGGACCTGCCAGAGTCCCTCAGCCAGGACCTGCCAGAGTCCCTCAGCCAGGACCTGCCAGAGTCCCTCAGCCAGGACCTGCCAGAGTCCCTCAGCCAGGACCTGCCAGAGTCCCTCAGCCAGGACCTGCCAGAGTCCCTCAGCCAGGATCTGCCAGAGTCTCTCAGCCGGGACCTGCCGCCCCTTATCCCGGTGCTGCCCCTTGTCCCGGTGCTGCCCCTTATCCCGGTGCTGCCCCTTATCCCGGTGCTGGCCCTTATCCTGGTGCTGCCCCTTATCCTGGTGCTGCCCCTTATCCCGGTGCTGCCCCTTGTCCCGGTGCTGCCCCTTGTCCCGGTGCTGCCCCTTGTCCCGGTGCTGCCCCTTATCCCGGTGCTGCCCCTTATCCCGGTGCTGGCCGTTCATTTAGGGGGTTTTAGTTGGAGGGTGGTCATTGGGAGGGGAATACAGAAGCGGGGAGTGACTATGGTGGTGTGGGGACAGCGTCCGGAGCCTGAGCCACCACCGGGGTCAACTGCCCACCCAGACCCTCCCCTGGACTTTGTGCTGGTGCGCCCGGCGTTCGCACCTTGAGGGGGGGGTTCTGTCACGTTCCTGACCTGTTTTCTGTTGTTTTTGTATGTGTATGATGGTCAGGGCGTGAGTTTTGGGTGGGCAGTCTATGTTTTCTGTTTCTATGTTGGTTTTGGGTTGCCTGGTATGGCTCTTAATTAGAGGCAGGTGTTTTGCGGTTTCCTCTAATTGAGAGTCATATTTAGGTAGGGTGTTCTCACTGTTTGTTTGTGGGTGATTGTCTCCTGTGTCGTCGATGTCTGTACCATACGGGACTGTTTGGCTGTTCGTTCGTTTGATGTAGTCTGTTTCCTGTCCGTGAGTTCTACGTGTAGTTATGTAAGTTCATGTTCAGGTTTCGTCTACGTCGTTTTCTTATTTTGTAATTTTCCAAGTGTTTTTTGTTTTCGTTTTGCCGTCGTATTCAAATAAAGAGATGGCTTATTTTCCTACTGCTGCGTATTGGTCCACTGATCCTTCTCTCCTCTCCTCATCTGAGGAAGAGGAGGACAACAGCCCTTACAAGCATGCCACGTGCAACTAGAGGGAGAAAAACTCGATCACTTTTACTCCACACAGAGACGCGTAAAGCTCTTCCTCGCCATTTGGCAAATCCATTTGGCAAATCTGACCATAATTCTATCCTCCTAATTCCTGCTTACAAGCAAAAACTAAAGCAGGAAGTATCAGTGACTGACTCAATACGGAAGTGGTCAGATGACGCGGATGCTATGCTACAGGACTGTTTTGCTAGCACAGACTGGAATATGTTCCGGGATTCATCCAATTGCATTGAGGAGTATACCATCTCAGTCACCAGCATCATCAATAAGTGCATCGATGACGTCGTCCCCATAGTGACCGTACGTACATATCCCAAACAGAAGCCATGTATACAGGCAACATCCGCACCGAACTAAAGGCTAGAGCTGCCGCTTTCAAGGAGCGGGACACTAATCCGGACGATATTAAGAAATCCCGCAATGCCCTCAGACGAACCATCAAACAGGCAAAGCTTCAATACAGGACTAAGATTGAATCCTGAGCGCACCAAGGCAAGGCAGCAGCTACTCTTCCTGGGGTCCGGCAAAATTAAGGCAGTTATACAATTTTAAAAGCATTACAATACATTACAATACATTAATTACATAATTCACAACACACTATGGGTGTGCTTTCAGGCCCATACTCTACACAATCACATATCTACAACGCAAAATCCATGTGTACGTGTGTGTATCTCTGGTGGCATGTCTTGTGGGGTATGCATGGGTGTCCGAGCTGTGTGCTAATATTTTAAACAGACAGGTTGGTACCTTCAGCTTGTCAACACCTCTTACAAAAACAAGTAATGAGGAAGTCAATCTCCACTTTTAGCCATGAGAGATTGACATGCATGTCATTAATGTTAGCTCTCCGTCTACTATTAAGAGCTAGCCGTGCTGCCCTGTTCTGAGCCAACTTAAATTTTCCCAAGTCCCTCTTTGTGGCACCTGACCACACGAGTGAACAGTCGTCCAGGTGCGACAAAACCAGGGCCTGTAGGACCTGCCTTGTTGATAGTGTTGTTAAGGCAGAGCAGCACTTTATTATGGACGGACTTCTCCCCATCTTAGCTACTGTTGTATCAATATGTTTTGACCATGACAGTTTACAATCCAGGGTAACTCCAAGCAGTTTAGTCACCTGAACATGCTCAATTTCCACATTATAGATTACGAGATGTAGTTGAGGTTTAGGGTTTAGTGATTGATTTGTCCCAAATACAATGCTTTCAGTTTTGGAAATATTTATGACTAACTTATTCCTTGCTACCCATTCCGAAACTAACTGCAGCTCTTTTTTAAGTGTTGCAGTCTTTTCAAATCCCTGTAGTATCTGACGTGTATGGTGTTGAGTCATCCGCATACATAGACACAGTGGCCTTACTCAAAGCCTGTGGCATGTCGTTAGTAAAGATTGCTTTTTCAATAGGCCTAAATAGCTACCTTGAAGAATTCATGGTTCTACATGGATTATGTTTGAGAGGTTTCCGTTAAGAACACCCTCTGTGTTCTGTTCGACAAGTAACTGTTTATCGACATTATAGCAGGGTGTGTAAAGCCATAACACATCAGTTTTTCCTGCAGCAGACTATGATCGATAATGTCTAAAGCTGCACTGAAGTCTAACAAGACAGCCCCCACAATCATTTTATCATCAATTTCTCTCAGACAATCATCAGTCATTTGTGTACGTGCCGTGTTTGTTGAGTGTCCATCCCTATATGCGTGCTGAAAGTCTGTTGTCAATTTGTTTACTGTGAAATAGCATTGTATCTGGTCAAACACAATTTTTTTTTCAGAAGTTCACCAAGGGTTGGTAACAGGCTGATTGGTCGGCTATTTGAGCCAGTAAGGGAGGCTTTACTATTCTTGGGTAGCGGAATGACTTCAGCTTCCCTCTAGGCCTGAGGGCACACAATTGCTAGTAGGCTTAAATTGAAGATGTGGCAAATAAGAGCGGGAAAATCGTCCGCTATTGTCCTCAGTCATTTTCCATCCAGATTGTCAGACCCCGGTGGCTTGTCATTTTTGATAGGCAACAATACTTTTTTCACCTCTTCCACACTGACTTTACGTAATTCAAAAGTACAATTGTTGTCTTTCATAATTTGGTCCGATATACTTGGATGTGTAGTGCCAGCGTTTGTTGCTGGCATGACATCCCGCCGTTATCTTGCCAAGAAAAAGGTCATTAAAGTAGTTGGCAAGATCAGTGGGTTTTGTGATAAATGAGCCATCTGATTCAAGGAATGATGGAGCCGAGTTGGCTTTTTTCCCAAAAATGTCATTTAAGGTGCTCTAAAGCTTTTTACTGTAATTGAGTGCGTAACTGGCTGCAGGGAAGTCAGGCGCAGGAGAGCAGAAATGGGTAGCAAACGGAGCCCTTTATTGAGGCGAACAAAACACGGCACTCAGAAAACGAAACAAACACGGGTTACAATAACCCAGCGCAAACCAGCCTGGAGTACACAAACATTTACACATAACAATTCCACACACAGACATGGGGGGAAACAGAGGGTTATATGCAAGACGAGTAATGAGGGAATGCAAACCAGGTGTGCGTGAAAACAAGACAAAACAAATGGAAAATGAAAGGTGGATCGGTGATGGCTAGAAGACCGGTGACGTCGACCGCTGAACGCCGCCCGAACAAGGAGAGGGACCGACCTCGGCGGAAGTCGTGACATTAACTATCATTCTTTATATCTTTTATCTTTGTTTCAATAGTATAGTTTATTTTTATTTAGCTTAGTCCCATGATTTCTTAATTTGCCAGTTAGTTGGGCTGCCAGACTTTTTTGCCATACCTTTTGCCTCATCCCTCTCAACCACACAGTTTTTCAATTCCTCATCAATCCAAGGGGATTCAACAGTTTTTACAGTCATTTTCTTAATGGGTGTGTGCTTATTAGTAATTTCATAAATTTGTCAAGTGCAGCGTCTGGTTGCTCCTCATTACACAACACAGACCAGCAAATATTCTTTACATCATCAACATATAAATCACTACAAAACTTATTGTATGACCTCTTATACACTATATTAGGCCCAGCCTTTGGAACTTTGGTTTTCCTAGATATGGCTATTATATTGTGATCACGCTCTCCCTAGCCGATGTGAGCAAGACCTTTTAAACAGGTCAAAATTCACAAGGTAGCGGGGTCAAAAGGATAACCAGGACGTGTACTAAGAGCATGCGCGGACCAACTGGCAAGTGCATTCACTGACATTTTCAACCTCTCCCTGACAGAGTCTGTAATACCTACATGTTTCAAGCAGACCACCATAGCCCAAGAAAGCGAAGGTAACCCTCCTAAATGACTACCGCCCGGTAGCACTCACGTCTGTAGCCATGAAGTGCTTTGAAAGGCTGGTCATGGCTCACATCAACACTATCAGCCCGGAAACCCTAGACCCACTCCAATTCACATACCGCCCCAACAGATCCAAAGGCAACACAATCTCAAAAGCACTCCACACTTTCCCACCAAAGGAACACCTACAGTATGTGAGAATGCTGTTAATTGACTACAGCTCAGCGTTCAACTCCATAGAGCCCTAAAAGCTCATCACTAAGCTAAGGACACTGGGACTAAACACCCCCCTCTGCAACTGGATCCTGGACTTCCTGACTGGCCACCCCCAGGTGGTAAGTGTAGGCAACAACACATCTGCCATGCTGATCCTTAACATGGTGGCCCCTCAGGAGTGCGTGCTTAGTCCCCTTCTGTACTCCCTGTTCACCTACGACTGCGTGGCCAAGCACAACTCCAACAACATCATTAAGTTTACTGACGACACAACGGTGGTAGTCCTGATCACTGACAACGATGCAACAGCCAGAGGTCAGAGACCTGGCAGTGTGGTGCCAGGACAACAACCTCTCCAACAACGTGAGCAAGACAAAGGAGACGTGGACTACAGGAAAAAGAGGACCGACAGGAAAAAGAGGACCCCATTCACATCAATGGACATGTAGTGGATTGGGTTGAGAGTTTCAAGTTCCTTGGTGTCCACATCACCAGCAAACTATCATGGTCCAAACACCAAAAAAGTTGTAAAGAGGGCACGACAACACCTTTTCCCCCTCAGGAGACTGAAAAGATTTGGTATGTGTCCCCAGATCCTCTAAAAGATCTACAGCTGCACCATTGAGAGCATCCTGGCCGGTTGCATCACCGCCTGGTATGGCAACTGCTCGGCATCCAACCATAAGGCGGGTAGTACGTATGGCCCAGTACATCACTGGGGTCAAGCTTCCTGCCATCCAGGACCTATATACTAGGTGGTATCAGAGGAAGGCCCAAACAATTGTCAAAGACTCCAGTCACCCAAGTCATAGACTGTTTTCTCTGCTACTGCACGGCAAGCGGTACTGGAGCGCCAAGTCTAGGTCCAAAAGGCTCTACCCCCAAGCCATAAGACTATTGAACAATTAATCAAATGGCCACCCGGACTATTTGCATTGACATCCCTCCCCTTTTGTTTTTACACTGCTGCTATTCGCTGTTTATTATCGTTTTACCCCTACTTACATGTACAAATTACCTCGACTAACCTGTACATTGACTCGGTACCGGTACCTCCTGTTTATTGTTATTTTATTGTGTTCCTTTTTTTCCTTTTAGTTTATTTAGTAATTTTTTTTCTTAACTGCATTGTTGGTTAAAAACTTCTTATGGCTGCAATCCCGTTAACGGGATGATATGACAACAGCCAGTGAAAAAGTGCAGGGCGCCAAATTCAAACAACAGAAATCTCATAATTAAAATTCTTCAAACATACATGTATCTTATACCATTTTAAAGGTAATCTTGTTGTTAATCCCACCAAAGTGTCCAATTTCAAATACGCTTTACCACGAAAGCACCACAAACGATTATGTTAGGTCACCGCAAAATCAGAAAAACACAGCTATTTTTCCAGCCAAAGACAGGAGTCACAAAAAGCAGAAATAGAGATAAAATTAATCACTAACTTTTGATCTTCATCAGATGACACTCATCGGACTTCATGTTACACAATACATATGTTTTGTTCGATAAAGTTAATATTTATATCCAAAAACCTCAGTTTACATTGGCGCCATGTTCAGAAATGCCTCCAAAATATCCGGAGAAATTGCAGAGCCACGTCAAATAACAAAAATACTCATCATAAACTTTGATGAAAGATACATGTTTTACATAGAATTAAAGATACACTTGTTCTTAATGCAACCGCTGTGTCAGATTTCAAAAAGCTTTATGGTAAAAGCACAATATTCAATAATCTGAGAACAGCGTTCAGCCACAAAAGGAAGCCATACAGTTACCCGCCAAATTGTGCAGTCAACAAAACTCATAAAAAGCATTATAAATCTTCACTTACCTTTGCTGATCTTCGTTGGAATGCACTCCCAGGACTCCCACAAGAAATGTTAGTTTTGTTTGGTAATGTCCATCATTTATGTTCAAATAGCTATTTTGGTTTGCGCGTTTGGTAAACAAATCCAAAGTCAGGAAGCGCGTTCACTAAAAGCAGACGAAATGTCAAAAAGTTCCATAACAGTCAGTAGAAACATGTAAAACGATGTATTGAATCAATCTATAGAATGTTTTTAACAAATCTTCAGTAACGTTCCAACCGGAGAATTACATTGACTTCAGATGTGCAATGGAACAAAGCTCCCTCTCATGTGAACGCGCATGGTCAGGTCATGATAGACCTGACTAATTCCTGTCTCCTTCGGCCCACTTCACAGTAGAGGCATCAAACAAGGTTCTACAGACTGTTGACATCTAGTGGAAGCCATAGGAAGTGCAAACTCATCCATATCCCACTGTGTATTCAATAGGGGCTTGGTTGAAAATCAACCAACCTCAGAATTCCCACTTCCTGCCATATTTTTTATTTATTTATTTCACCTTTATTTAACCAGGTAGGCAAGTTGAGAACACGTTCTCATTTACAATTGTGACCTGGCCAAGATAAAGCAAAGCAGTTTGACACATACAACAACACAGAGTTACACATGGAGTAAAACAAACATACAGTCAATAATACAGTAGAAAAATAAGTCTATATAAAATGTGAGCAAGTGAGGTGAGATAAGGGAGGTAAATGCAAAACAAGGCCATGGTGGAGAAGTAAATACAATATAGCAAGTAAAACACTGGAATGGTTGATTTGCAGTGGAAGAATGTGCAAAGTAGAGATAGAAATAATGGTGTGCAAAGGAGCAAAATAAATAAATACAGTAGGGAAAGAGGTAGTTGTTTGGGATAAATTATAGATGGGCTATGTACAGGTGCAGTAATCTATGAGCTGCTCTGACAGCTGGTGCTTAAAGCTAGTGAGGGAGATAAGTGTTTCCAGTTTCAGAGATTTTTGTAGTTCGTTCCAGTCATTGGCAGCAGAGAACTGGAAGAAGAGGCTGCCAAAGGAAGAATTGGTTTTGGGGGTGACCAGAGAGATATACCTGCTGGAGCGCGTGCTACAGGTGGGTGCTGCTATGGTGACCAGCGAGCTGAGATAAGGGGGTACTTTACCTAGCAGGGTCTTGTAGATGACCTGGAGCCAGTGGGTTTGGCGACGAGTATGAAGCGAGGGCCAGCCAACGAGAGTGTACAGGTCGCAGTGGTGGGTAGTATATGGAGCTTTGGTGACAAAACGGATGGCACTGTGATAGACTGCATCCAATTTATTGAGTAGGGTATTGGAGGCTATTTTGTAAATGACATCACCGAAGTCGAGGATTGGTAGGATGGTCAGTTTTACAAGGGTATGTTTGGCAGCATGAGTGAAGGATGCTTTGTTGCGGAATAGGAAGCCAATTCTAGATTTAACTTTGGATTGGAGATGTTTGATGTGAGTCTGGAAGGAGAGTTTACAGTCTAACCAGACACCTAGGTATTTGTAGTTGTCCACATATTCTAAGTCAGAGCCGTCCAGAGTAGTGATGTTGGACAGGCGGGCAGGTGCAGGCAGCGATCGGTTGAAGAGCATGCATTTAGTTTTACTTGTATTTAAGAGCAATTGGAGGCCACGGAAGGAGAGTTGTATGGCATTGAAGCTCGCCTGGAGGGTTGTTAACACAGTGTCCAAAGAAGGGCCAGAAGAATACAGAATGGTGTCGTCTGCGTAGAGATGGATCAGAGACTCACCAGCAGCAAGAGCGACATCATTGATGTATACAGAGAAGAGAGTCGGTCCAAGAATTGAACCCCGTGGCACCCCCATAGAATCTGCCAGAGGCCCGGACAACAGACCCTTTGATTTGACACACTGAACTCTATCAGAGAAGTAGTTGGTGAACCAGGCGAGGCAATCATTTGAGAAACCAAGGCTGTCAAGTCTGCCGATGAGGATGTGGTGATTGACAGAGTCGAAAGCCTTGGCCAGGTCAATGAATACGGCTGCACAGTATTGTTTCTTATCGATGGCGGTTAAGATATCATTTAGGACCTTGAGCGTGGCTGAGGTGCACCCATGACCAGCTCTGAAACCAGATTGCATAGCGGAGAAGGTATGGTGGGATTCGAAATGGTCGGTAATCTGTTTTAGACTTGGCTTTCGAAGACCTTAGAAAGGCAGGGTAGGATAGATATAGGTCTGTAGCAGTTTGGGTCAAGAGTGTCCCCCCCTTTGAAGAGGGGGATGACCACAGCTGCTTTCCAATATTTGGGAATCTCAGACGACACGAAAGAGAGGTTGAACAGGCTACTAATAGGGGTGGCAACAATTTCAGCAGATCATTTTAGAAAGAAAGGGTTTATCTAGCCTGGGTGATTTTTTTAGGGGGCCAGATTTTGCAGCTCTTTCAGAACATCAGCTGACTGGATTTGGGAGAAGGAGAAATGGGGAAGGCTTGGGCGAGTTGCTGTGGGGGGTGCAGTGCTGTTGACCTGGGTAGGGGTAGCCAGGTGGAAAACATGGCCAGCCGTAGAAAAATGCTTATTGAAATTCTCAATTATAGTGGATTTGTCGGTGGTGACAGTGTTTCCTATCTTCAGTGCAGTGGACAGCTGGGAGGAGATGTTCTTATTCTCCATGGACTTTAGTGTCCCAGAACTTTTTTGGGTTTGTGTTGCAGGAAGCAAATTTCTGCTTGAAAAAGCTAGCCTTGGCTTTTCTAACTGCCTGTGTATATTGGTTTCTAGCTTCCCTGAAAAGTTGCATATCACAGGGGCTGTTCGATGCTAATGCAGAACGCCATAGGATGTTTTTGTGTTGGTTAAGGGCAGTCAGGTCTGGAGAGAACCAACGGCTATATCTGTTCCTGGTTCTAAATTTCTTGAATGGCGCATGCTTATTTAAGATGGTGAGGAAGGCATTTAAAAAAAAAAAAAACAGGCATCCTCTACTGACGGGATGAGATCAATATCCTTCCAGGATACCCCGGCCAGGTCGATTAGAAAGGCCTGCTCGCTGAAGTGTTTCAGGGAGCGTTTGACAGTGATGAGTTGAGGTCGTTTGACCGCTGACCCATTACAGATGCAGGCAATGAGGCAGTGATCGCTGAGATCTTGGTTGAAAACAGCAGAGGTGTATTTAAAGGGCAAGTTGGTTAGGATGATATCTATGAGGGTGCCCGTGTTTACGGCTTTGGGGGGATACCTGGTAGGTTCATTTATAATTTGTGTGAGATTGAGGGCATCAAGCTTAGATTGTAGGATGGCTGGGATGTTAAGCATGTTCTAGTTTAGGTCGCCTAGCAGCACGAGCTCTGAAGATAGATGGGGAGCAATCGGTTCACATTTGGTGTCCAGAGCACAGCTGGGGGCAGAGGGTGGTCTATAGCAGGCGGCAACGGTGAGAGACTTGTTTTTAGAGAGGTGGATTTTTAAAAGTAGAAGTTCAAATTGTTTGGTAACAGACCTGGATAGTAGGACAGAACTCTGCAGGCTATCTTTGCAGTAGATTGCAACACCGCCCCCTTTGGCCGTTCTATCTTGTCTGAAAATGTTGTAGTTATGGATGAAAATGTCAGAATTTTTGGTGGGCTTCCTAAGCCAGGATTCAGACACGGCTAAAACATCCGGGTTGGCAGAGTGTGCTAAAGCAGTGAATAAAACAAACTTAGGGAGGAGGCTTCTAATGTTAATTAATATGCATGAAACCAAGGCTATTACGGTTACAGAAGTCATCAAAGAGAGCGCCTGGGGAATAGGAGTGGAGATAGGCCCTGCGGGGCCTGGATTCACCTCTACATCACCAGAGGAACAGAGGAGGAATAGGATAAGGGTACGGCTAAAAGCTATGAGAATTGGTCGTCTAGAACGTCTAGAACAGAGAGTAAAAGGACGTTTCTGGGGGCGATAAAATAGCTTCAAGGAATAATGTACAGACAAAGGTATGGTAGGATGTGAATACAGTGGAGGTAAACCTAGGTATTGAGTGATGAGAGAGATATTGTCTCTAGAAACATCATTGAAACCAGGTGATGTCATCACATATGTGGGTGGTGGAACTGAAAGGTTGGATAAGGTATAGTGAGCAGGGCTAGAGGCTCTACGGTGAAATAAGCCAATAAACACTAACCAGAACAGCAATGGACAAGGCATATTGACATTAAGGAGAGGCATGTTTAGTCGAGTGATCGTAAGGGTCCAGTGAGTAGAGGTTGGTTGGGGTCACGGCGATTCAGACAGCTAGCCGGGCTATCGGTAGCAAGCTAGCATAGAATAGAGGTCTGTTTTTAGCCACCTCGTGCGTTTCCGTCGGTAGATTAGTGGGGTTCCGTGTGGTAGGGGGGATCAATCCAATTGGCAAAATAGATATAGTTATAGTGACCCAAGAAAGAATTGTCCGATAGACTTATTCAGATAGCAGCCGATAAGACAGCTAACGATTAGCGGGCCCCAGATGAGTGTTCAGGTAACGTCGCGACGGAGGTGCCAGTTGGATAACTCCCTCGGGCAGATAACGTCGGTAGTCAGTCGTGAAGGTATGAGTTCTGTTATACTCACAGACATCATTCAAACAACAGTTTTATAAACTTCAGAGTGTTTTCTATCCAATACCAATAATAATATGCATATATTAGCAACTGGGACTGAGGAGCAGGCAGTTTATTATGGGCACTGTTAGGGTTGCGAAAGTTCAACTGAGATAGGAACAACACCACACCTGAACTTGGTTAAAATAATTGTTTAATTCAAAAGTTAATAAATGGCAAATACATTTTTCGTATATACGGGTTCACTGCACCACCCCGCAGGGTGGAACAAGGAACTGATTTGTTTCTGACAAAGATAGTATATTATACTCGTGACAGAGATAGTTCCCGCTTCCGAGCCGGCCTGTCAGAGTAGAGACGGGGCGTGGTTTAGACTCACCCAGCCTATCGTTGATGTTGGCACATAAGCTAGTCCCAGCTTCTTTGCGCTTTCTGGTGTCCTTTCGCTGTTGCTGTGTAGATTACGCTCCTTCACCCCAGAGACTGGGGTCAGACAGTTTTATATCACTGTCTGAGATATCTGCACCTGTATACATTGTCCACTGTTCTCGCTCAAGGCTAACTACAGCTTCCCAGCTTCTTATCTGAGCTAACTGTTACTTCCAGCACACACACACACACACATTTCAGACTGATACATTTGTGGCATACACACACATATTTCACACAGTACAGCGCTCTCTTTAACACACAAACATTTCAGGCTGATATTCATGGTTAGGCCCTGAGCACTGGTAAAAGTGAGAACAATGGAAAATGCAGGTTCACAAGAGTCAGTAATTCAAACTTTAATGCATAAGAAGCCCTACTAGCTTATAGTTAGTTAAGCATGTCAAAAAAACTTATAAAAAACCCACAGCACCTCTGGGCACCTTTCATCCAAGCTACTCAATACTGCCCCTACAGCCATAAGAAGTTTTAAGGGCTTGCTTTCAACGCATGTGACAAATAAAATGGAAACCATTTACTGTTTAAGAACCGAACGGCAGCAAATAGAGCAAACTGAACGGAAGCAAATAGAGCAAACTGAACGGAAGCAAATAGAGCAAACTGAACGGAAGCAAATAGAGCAAACTGAACGGAAGCAAATAGAGCAAACTGAACTGAAGCAAATAGAGCAAACTGAACTGAAGCAAATAGAGCAAACAGAACGAAACGTTTAGGGAGGGACTTACATACCTGAATATGTCCAATAGAAACTCTCGTTTGCTTTTTCTGTTTGGAGCAGCTGTTTTGATTTGCAAAACGTTTGGTAACAGAATTGACATAATGATTACACCCCATGTCTTGTTTTGAGATGTTTTGACTGATTTCATGTCAACACTAATATGGCTCAAATTCGCTAGCTAGCTAATCAACAACTGTAATGCTGTATTTGAGAGACAACAAGTGGTCATTGTGAAAATGTATTTATGTTTTCAATAGACATTTGGAGACTAAATATAGTTGATATGTTGTCTACAATCTAAGCTAACCCCATCTGTTTTACCCCATAGTTGCACACACATCGGTTTTGTTGCTAAACAACTGACGCTCAATTTACCTGCTCTTGGTAATACTTACTTCGTTCGATTCGTAAAAAAGGTGTATCTTATAAAATGTCTGTGTCCAGTTGCAGGTTGTTCTAAAAAAAACAGAGAAATTTCAAAAATATATTAAATACAAGTTTTGTACCGAATGAGAAATGCCTCTTGCATGTGTGTAGATCTTTGTTGTGGACGCACTGTTTAATGCGCCACAGATAGAACAAGAAGCTAGTTATAAAACTCTTTGGATGCGCTGTAATTCAATTCTAAACGGGTCATGTGTAGATGGGTTACAGCTTTTGACACCAAAAGTTTATTCTTTATTTGCATTTTACCTAACCCTTTTCCTAATCTTGACATAATTCTCCTAACCTGCTTCATTAATTATCCTAACCTGCTGCGTAATTTCTCCTAACCCTGCTATGAAAAGTACAATTTAGACTAAAGCTGTATCTCTTCTAGGCAAAACCTACTCACCCAGGTCCCATAGAAACGACTAGTTCCTTCAAAGACGTTGGGAAATGTTAGATGTGTGGCAGTAAAATGACGAGGAACTTCCTTGTGCAGTACAGAACATCATTTTGTACAAAGCATAGTTTATACAAACCTGGGTGCGTCTTAATATGTTAGTAAAGTGGCTTCATCTCCTTGTCTCCTTCCCTTCACCTGCACAGATCTGAAAACACAAGAAAGGTGAAAAAGCAATATGGTGGATACTGGGATTTTGGTTTCAATTGTTCAGTTATTTCAAATCCGTGTAGATTATTAAAGCAGAAATGGAAAGGAAGTCAGAATTGAGATCCAACCCTGGATAAATAATCTCTGAATATTGTCAATAGAGGGTGCAAGTTATAACATATAATAGGTTACAATAAGAGAGTTGAGTCTCCCAACTCTTCTAATACATTTTTTTTAAATGACAAAAGAATGTGATTGAACTAGGCCTGCCGATGTTTCCAAGGTCGGACTTTGCTATGTTTCAGGGGTTTCAATGTTTAAAAAGGAATTAAACATTATATGGTTTATACATTTAATAATTTCTAAATATACATGAAATAAATATTTGTAATAATGGCATATTAATAATCAATCACCAGGTTATGTCTGTGTGAAAATGTCCCTTTTGTGGGGTGTAGGGGCCCTTCAACAGTATATTGCAACGGACCCCCAAATTACTAAATCCACCCCTGTATGTTTCCTACCAAATCTATCCAGTTCTGGTTCTAATAACTGTCCAATTGAGATTTTTATTTATTTTTTATTTCACTTTTATTTAACCAGGTAGGCTAGTTGAGAACAAGTTCTCATTTACAACTGCGACCTGGCCAAGATAAAGCATAGCAGTGTGAACAGACAACAACACAGAGTTACACATGGAGTAAACAAGCAATGACACAGTAGGAAAAAAAATATGAGTCTATATACATTGTGTGCAAAAGGCATGAGGAGGTAGGCAATAAATAGGCCATAGGAGCGAATAATTACAATTTAGCAGATTAACACTGGAGTGATAAATCATCAGATGATCATGTGCAAGTAGAGATAATGGTGTGCAAAAGAGCAGAAAAGTAAATAAATAAAAACAGTAAGGGGATGAGGTAGGTAAATTGGGTGGGCTGTTTACAGATGGACTATGTACAGCTGCAGCGATCGGTTAGCTGCTCAGATAGCAGATGTTTAAAGTTGGTGAGGGAAATAAGTCTCCAACTTCAGCGAGTTTTGCAATTCGTTCCAGTCACAGGCAGCAGAGAACTGGAAGGAAAGGCGGCCAAATGAGGTGTTGGCTTTTGGGATGATCAGTGAGATATACCTGCTGGAGCGCGTGCTACGGGTGGGTGTTGTTATCGTGACCAGTGAACTGAGATAAGGCGGAGCTTTACCTAGCATAGACTTATAGATGACCTGGAGCCAGTGGGTCTGGCGACGAATATGTAGCGAGGGCCAGCTGACTAGAGCATACAGGTCGCAGTGGTGGGTGGTATAAGGTGTTTTAGTAACAAAACGGATGGCACTATGAAAAACTGCATCTAGTTTGCTGAGTAGAGTATTGGAAGCTATTTTGTAGATGACATCGCCGAAGTCGAGGATCGGTAGGATAGTCAGTTTTACTAGGGTAAGTTTGGCGGCGTGAGCGAAGGAGGCTTTGTTGCGAAATAGAAAGCCGATTCTTGATTTGATTTTGGATTGGAGATGTTTAATATGAGTCTGGAAGGAGAGTTTATGGGATCATGGGACTTTCTTCAAAATCTGGTCAGGTGAGATGCCATCTTTCCAAATCAATTGTATGGTCAATAGATTATAGTATAGTATATTACTCTTGGTTAATAAACATAGATGTCAGTCTTAGTCAATTTATTGCAGATTTAGAGAGAGGGGGGGGGCATGAGATGAGAGGGATATGAAGAGAAAAAGAGGGGGAGAGAGAGTATAACATTTACTGTCCAGTCATCAAATCAGTGATAATTAGGTAGGGGAGAAGGAAGGGTGTGCTTGAAATTATTCTAATGGTGTATTCTAGAAGCACAAATGAAACTGAAGTCCACACAAGGCTAAACAGTACATTGAAATTGGTAGAAAAACATCTGACTGGGAAGTGTGATCAATGTCAGGAGGAGATGGACGCTACAGTGGAACACGTTCTATTTCAGTGCCAGCAATATGGGAGGGTGTAACGCTCGTCGTCGGGCGAAAGAGAGGAGGACCAAAATGCAGCGTGATGATTATCCATTTTAATGAACGCGAATAATCTAACAAAACACGTACGAAACGAAACAGTCCTGAACGGTGAAAAATACAAAAACACAGGAACAATCACTCACAATCCACAATGACAAAACAGGCTACCTAAATATGGCTCCCAATCAGAGACAACGAAAAACACCTGCCTCTGATTGAGAACCATATCAGGCCAAACACATAGAAACAGACAAACTAGACATACAACATAGAATGCCCACTCCTATCACACCCTAACCAAACAAAACATAGAAACATACAACACAAACTATGGCCAGGGCGTCACAGAGGGAAAGGAATAGATTGTTATTACACTGAACAAAAATAGAAACGCAACATGCAACAATTTCAAAGATTTTACTGAGTTACAGTTCATACAAGGAAATCTGCTAATTAAAATAAATAAATTAGGCCTTAATCTATGGATTTCACATGACTGGGGATACAGATATGCATCTGTTGGTCACAGATACCTTAAAAAAAAGGTAGGGGCATGGATCATGAAACAAGTCAGTATCTGGTGTGACCACCATTTGACTCATGCAGTGCAACACATCCCCTTTGCATAGAGTTGATCAGGCTGTTGATTATGGCCTGTGGAATGTTGTCCCACTCCTCTTCAATGGCTGTTGCTGGATATTGGCGGGAACTGGAACACACTGTCGCACACGTAGATCCAGAGCATCCCTAACATGCTCAATGGGTGACATGTCTGGTGATTATAATGGCCATGGAAAAAATGGGAAATGTTCAGCTTCCAGGAATTGTGTACAGATCCTTGCGACATGGGGCTGTGCATTATCATGCTGAAACATGAGGTGATGGCGAATGAATGGCATGACAATGGGCCTCAGGATCTTGTCGCGGTATCTCTGTGCATTAAAATTGACATTGATAAAATGCAATTGTGTTCGTTGTCCGTAACTTATGCCTGCACAATACCATAACCCCACCGCTACCATGGGGCACGCTGTTCACAACGTTAACATCAGCAAACTTGCCCACATGACGTCATCTGCCCGGTACAGTTGAAACATCCATGAAGAGCACACATCTCTAGCGTACCAGTGGCCATCGAAGGAGAGCATTTGCCCACTGAAATCATTTACGATGCCGAACTGCAGTCAGGTCAAGACCCTGGTGAGGTCTACGAGCACGCAGATGAGCTTCCCTGAGACGGTTTCTGACAGTTTGTGAAGAATTTCTTTGGTTGTGCAAACCTACCGTTTCATCAGCTGTCCAGGTGGCTGGTCTCAGAATATCCCACAGATTAAGAAGCTAGATGTGAAGGTTCTGGGCTAGCGTGGTTAGAAATGGTCTGCGGTTGGTCATGCCGTTTGTGCATATGGAACATTTCTGGGATCTTTTATTTCAGCTCATGAAACATGGGACCAACACTTTACATGTTGTGTTTATATTTTTATTCAGTAGAGATTTTATAGGTTTTGATGACTGTGGCACGTTTAGGAGCATGGAGAGGCCAGAGATAGATAGACTAGTAAATTGGGCTAATGAACAGAAGGTGGGTATTGGAGAAAGGCCATTAGTATTTGTTCTGCAAGCAGTACAGCGAATGAAGATGTGGCATGAGCGTGGTGAACTGATAGACGTGGTTATGGACAGCGAGGAAGAAGAAGAAGAGCTGAGTGCAGAGGAAGATGTGTGTTGAGGAAAAATGGCGCCAAGTACAAACCATATTCTGCTGTCTCTGATGTGATACTGGCCGTTTGGTGCGACTTAGACCCGGTGGCGAGCGTGGTGAAACTGAGAAGACACTGTCCTTTCGAGTTTTGAAGCAGAGTCTTTACCTGATATATTCCTGTTAGGAAATGTCAGTTATCCAGTGAGAGCTTTGGTGCTGAACCCACTAAGGCGTTTCAGATGCCAAGCTGAGGGTCATGTTACAGCAGTGTGTAGGAGGGAGATTCCGAGATGTGAGAAGTGTGCAGGGGTGCATGAGACAAATGTGTAGTATCGGTTGGAAAAACGGTCAATTGTGGAGGTGACCATGTTGCTGGGGATCAGAAGTGCCCAGTGCGAGAGAGACAGGTTTAGGTTGTCAGAGTAGAACAGAAGGTGTCGTATGCTGAGACACTGAAGAGAGTAGAGGGTGATTGGTCAAGGCCTAAGCCAATAGAAAGTGATTGACTGTGTGCTTCAGTAACGTTGGCTTCTTAGCATTCATTGCCATGGTTATCAACTATACTGCAGAAATGGAACGTAAAATGACAGAAAATAGATGTTGTGGTGGCAGCTGCAACGATGTACTTGGGTGCACAAGGTTTTACGGCAGAAGAGTTGCAAGGTGTGTTGAACTAAAGAGTGCCGTCCTCTCATGCCGTTGGCCTGGTGTAGGATCAGTTAGGGTCAAAGTAGTAGAATAAGGTGGGGCCTTTTTTTTTTTACCCCCTTTTTCGCCCCAATTTCGTGGTATCCAATTGTTAGTAGTTACTGTCTTGTCTCATCGCTACAACTCCAGTATGGGCTCGGGAGAGACGAAGGTCGAGAGCCATGTGTCCTCCAAAACACAACCCAACCAAGCCGCACTGCTTCTTAACACAGCGCCCATCCAACCCGGAAGCCAGCCGCACAATGTGTCTGAGGAAACACCGTACACCTAGCGACCTGGTCAGCGTGCACTACCCCCGGCCCGCCACAGGAGTCGCTAGTGCGCGATGTGACAAGGATATCTCTACCGGCCAAACCCTCCCTAACCCGGACAACGCTAGGCCAATTGTGCGTCGCCCAATGGACCTCCCGGTCGCGGCCGGCTGCGACAGAGCCTGGGCTCGAACCCAGAGTCTCTGGTGGCACGGCTAGCACTGCGATGCAGTGCCTTACGCCTCGAACACACCGACTGCATCATTGCATCACTGCTGCATAACATTTAGAGCAGCTAGGCAACTATACTGATGCAGGTATCTTTTGCAGATGGTCGCATGCGGTTGGACACATGGAGGAGAGAATCATTTTTGCAGGATTCTCAAAACCGTGTCTTTTTGACACAACTGCTGACAGCTACAGGGACATAAACACAAAACATGCTGCTTGAAGACAAATGTCCACGATAGTAGGATTGCCAGGTCAGTTTAGTAGTGAGCTTGTGCTAGATGTGGCTAGTTAACGTTAGCTAGCGAGCTAACCTAGCTTGCTAACCTAGCCAATGAGGTGTGTGTGTGTGTGAAAGAAATAGTCATACAAATTATGCTAGTTACTACCCCTGATAACTTTCCCAAATAATCCTGTTTGAAAGAGTGTGAGTGTGTATGCTAGATAAATAGTAATAGAAATGGTAGATATTACTGTACCCCTGATAATTTGGTCAGATAACTGTGTGTGTGTGTGTGTGTGTACAGTAGGTGACATGTTCATGATAGCTATCTAATAACTATAGTTATGCTAGGTAATGGTTTGGCTTATCATGTTCATGTCTATGTTGAAGAAGACTGTAGGAGGAAGTGGAGAGGACTCAGGGACAGGTATCAGAGAGGGAGAAGGGCAGAGAAAGAGAAGAAGAGGTCTGGGTCAGCAGCTTCAGGCCAGCAGCCATGGCGCTTCTGCCACATTCATTCTTTTCTGGATCCATTTATTGTGCCTATGGCAACGAGTGGCAATTTTACAGCCAGACCCTCTGCTACGTCATCCACAAGTGTTGTCGCCACCGGTGCATCAAGACCCTCAACGTCATCTACAAGTGCGACCATCGCATCCACCCGTGCAGCGAGACCCTCTACAACATCTACACCATCCGCAAGTAAGACCACCACCGGTGCAGCCATGGAAGATGATGAAATGGAGGAAGCACCTCTCAATCTAGGACCGTCTGAGATTATTATGAACCTCACAGAAGTGACCACTGAGGACCTCGTTGAACAGAATGTGGCCGTGGAGACAAACGAGGAGAGAAACAGAGAGGAACAACGTCACACCAGGCGTCATCGGAGGTACCAGCCCCCAGATCCACTCAACTCATTTCAACAGAGGCTCCTCCAAGCCGTCGAGAGGGATGCAGCCCAACCTGATGCTCACAGGAAGGAGGATGAAGAGACCCTCTTTGCCATGAGCCTGGTGCCAACACTGAAGAAGCTGCCTCAGCAAAGAAAAGCAGCAGTCAAGGATAAAATGTATCAGCTGCTTTTCGAAGCCGAGTTCAATGGTACGTTTTTATTTCTCCTCATCACAGGTAGTGTCATAAGTGTTGCGACAGTGAAGTAAAGTAGGTCATTTTTAAAGTAAAGTAGGTCATGTAGGCTAATTGGTATTTCAGATCAAAGTATTAATGAGGCAAATGTATAGCTGTTTCTAGGTTAGAAAATATCCCAAAACGACAGTTTGCTGTCTAAATATTTGCCTGCCATATTCATCTTTTGATCTGAAATACAAATTCCATGAGTAAACAGCAAGTAATACCAACTTTACCACAATGTTCCAATGCCTCTAACTACACTATACAAGCAGTATTTAGTTAACATAAATCTCACCTTTTATGGTGTTCTATTATGTTAAGCTTGTATGCGTTGTTTTTCTCTTTCCTTCCAGAGATGGAGTCCATTTAGCCAACCAGCTCACAGGAAGGACAGGAAGAGGAGAGGAAGGACAGGAAGAGGAGAGGAAGGACAGGAAGAGGAGTTGTCTGGTTGCTGTTTTGACCTCCCTCATTGTACCTTTCTTTTCACACGTCAGTTCCGTTTAAATTCAGTCAATTCATGAAGTCATTTATTTATAAAGTCTTAGGATAGCATTCATTATTAGTGTTACATAGATTTCTGAATTGAAAGTCATAGATCGGAGAATTCACAGATGCTCTTGTTGATCTCTTATGAGACTAAAGATCAATATTTCTTTAATTTAAAACCACTTGAAAACCAGAGTGTTGAAACTGTTTGTGAAGTTATGTTCCATCGACTGGTCCATGACGTCCAGGGGCCATTTGTTTGATTAGCTGTGTTATGGCTACACATTATTTTATTTTTTTCAGAGACAGAGACACACACACACCTCTCCTCTCTGTACCTCAGATCTCCAGTTCCCTGCCCTCTCTCTTTATGGCCATGTCTGAAGTTCCCCTACTACGTCTAGGATTTATGAGTAGTCCCTGTATCGGTCTGCAGTTGTGCCAAAAATACATGCTCTTGTTGTTCTCTTACAGATTACAGGCTACGCATTCATTTATTATAATTTTTTTACACACACACATTCTTTCCTGTACTTGAATACTTAATAAATTATAATGTTTTCATAGTCAGTTGTTTATTAATATCTCATTTAGACTTAATCTGCTTATTTCTTCCCTACACCTTTGCAGATCTAAGACAAGATGAAAGTAAAAACACATTCTCTTCCTAATTAGTTTTTTTTCCACCTGTATTTTGTCAGGCCAGTGAACATGGTGGTAAACTGTACTATTTGTATGGACCCTAGGTTACCCTTTCCCTTTGTTATCATACTAACTGTATGTCGTATAACCTTAATTAGTGCTCCTGCTCACCTGATGTACCATGCCAGGTGTGTATAATACTGACGTAAGCGGAGTTAGGGAAGGGGTAAGGTGTGGTCTTTACTCCCAAATGTCACTTAAATATAGCTTCCAAATGAAGAGAGACAATGATACATAAAGTAATCTGGGGAAAAAATGCAATTTTATGGACAACGGTGGATGGTTCTTAAAATAACCTTTGTGTTATGGGGCTCTTAAAAGAGCTGTTTCACTCCACTGCATACTGCTATGGGACTTCACCTGCTGGCGATGAGAAGTAGGTGGTCAGCTTCTGCCTCACCTGGAGTGCCTGTCTGCGGGCGTTGTTGGCACCTGCCCTGGTGACATCAGGTAGGTGACCATTTGGCGTGCCCATCTCCATCCGGAGCGGCTCCTGGAATGACCTCCGCAGGTAGTTGTGGAGAACACATGTGGCCTTCACGCAGGCATCGACATTTGAGGGGCTGAGACCAGGCACTCTCCGATACATTCTCCACCGGGCTGCCAGAATGCCAAACGCGCATTGCCCTGGACAGTCGTTTGTTAAAGATCCTTACAGGCTTTGGCAATGGCAGCTGGCGTCCAGCGCAGGGCCTCATGATGTTGGGTCATAAAGGGAAGGCCTCGTCGCCGACGAATAGGTCCCAGGTCTTCAGCCCCAGGGAGTGATGCAGGTGGTGGAATCTCCAGGGTGCCATCCTGAAGTGCCTGGCCGAAGGCAGAGTCCCAGAGGGTCCCGCCATCACTTCCCTTGCTGTAAGCACCAACATCGACAACACAGAAACAGTAGATGGCATCTACTACAGCCAAGAGTACAACTGAATATGTACCTTTTGTAGTTGTAGAATTGCGAACCTGAGCACGGTGGAGCCTGGATTACTACATGTTTCCCGTCAATGAAGCCAAGACAGTTGGGGAAATTCCACCTCTCCAGGAACTCGGCAACGATGGCCCTCCAGTCTTCCTCCTTGGGGATAGGAATGGATTCACCAACCAGACAGTCCCAAATGGCTTGTGCCACAGAGGGAACAATGCCTGCCACCGTGGACCGTCGAACTCGGAAGCATAATCCGATGGTCCTGTAGGAGTCCCCTGTCGCCAACAATCTGAAATATAATTCAAAATAATGATCAATATTGTGTGTAACTTGAATTCCACCCACATATTATATCTACTCATATAGCTACCTCATTACTGTTTTATTATGCTCTACTAATTATATTGTAACCATCATTAACAATGCCTTGAAACAGTACAATTCAGTCTATGACTGTAGCCTAGGCCAACTCTACTCTTAGAAAGAATGGTACTATCTACTTAAAAGGGTTCTCTGGCTGTCCCCATAGGAGATCCCTTTTTGGTTCCAGGTAGTACCCCTATTGGGTTACATGTAAAACATTTTCCCCAAAGGGTTATACCTGGAACCAAAAATGGTTATCCTATGGGGAAAGCAGAACGAAGCTTTTGGAACCTTTTTCTCTAAGAGTGTATGTGAGTCCAATAAGAATGTAATGAATGACTAACTGTCTTGAACAACAATGGGTCCTGGAGAAGACTAGCCTACCTTCATCAGGGCAGAAGGCACCTTTCTTTTCATTTGGTAACATTGCATAATTAAAAAAGGGTTATAAATCAACTTTGGGAAAAGTTATAGTCCTAATGAACATTCTGTAAAAGTACATCTGATGTCAAATAGGGACTATTAACTAGAGCCCTTTAGCTAGCTAGGTTGCACATAAAAACAATGATCAAATATCAAAGGCTTTAAAAATGTACTAGAATGTAGCTTACCGGAGACAAATCGCCAGGTGTTCAACTGGGCTGATGGACTCCAGGTAGATGGTATCCATCTGGGCGATCCTGGCTCCAACCAGCTGGCTTCGGTTCAAACGAAAGTGTGAGCACTGCGTGTAACAAATCAGGTATCAGGATAAATAAAAAGCAAGGTCTGCTAACTTTCTTTAATTATGTTTAATTAACGCGAACAATAAATGGCAAATGCAATTTTCGTATATACGGGTTCGCTGTATCACCACGCAGGGTAAAACAGGGAACTGGCAGGAAGTACGTAAACAGCTGTTCTTATACCATGATGACGTATTCCAACGCGTCTGTTGGCCTATCACAGTAGAGGCTGAGCGCGGTTTAAACTTTGCTCAGCCTATGCTGGCACTCGGACTTGTCCAAGTCCCTTAGTGCTCTCCTCTGTCCGCATCTGGTTGTTGGGTAGATTAGATCCGTCTTGTGTCTCCATCGATTCTACACTCAAACAGTCCCTTATTTGCTATTGTCCAGTGCCCTAACCTCCCTGGTTGGCCTAGAGATATGCACCACTCCCCTCTCCAGATTGACCACAGCTTGTATAGCCTGTCACTCTGTTGATCACACATACACACATCTGCATTGTTTGTGTGTGTGTGTAACAAAACAATATTCATCTTCGTACAATATGGTAGCAGGCTATAGTGCATAAACATAAATCCTAACAAAAGTAACTTCGGAATTCCTCTCCAAACATTCGAAGCTCTTGAATGAGACGGTGGAACTCCCCTGCCTGCTTTCGGGACTTTAACCATCTCTGGAACCACACAGACCTGCGCTTTCAGCGGGGCTGGTCCCGGCCCAACAGCGCGATCAAGACCACCTTCCTCAACGTTGGTCTTATTGTTGAAAGAGCCTACTCTGCTATTTTGACTATTTATTATTGCATTTCGCTCCAAAACTGTATTTGATGGAAATTATATTATAGGCTCTCACAATTAATTTGTGGATGTCATCGAATAAATAAAATACTTGGCAAATAAATGAATAAAAAATGTAAAGAAATTCTCCAGTCAAACTGTTTTTATTATGTAATCCCACATTTTGTTTTACTGGATATGTGTGCAACAAAAATTCAACATTCACATTTTGCTACTTCCTGTCAAGTGTTACGCATACAATTTGATGCATACGTTCGATAAATTGAACGTATGCACCACACAGAACGCACTGCAACTGCCTCTGCAATGCAATGGTGCAAGTCAAACGCAGCGTTACATTGGAAATGAATGTCCTTCATTCATTTCCAATTAATCGAAACGCAGTCACAGTCGGTGTGTTCGAAGCGTTAGACCACTGCGCCACCAGGGAGGCCGGGGATTTTTATTTCAATGAAATAGTGGTATATGGGTGTAGGGTTAGTTGGTGGTGCAATTTTTTCATTTTCACCCTTTTTATGTGTTCACAAAATGCAACGTGATTGACCACACACTTCCGCACAGTAGGTGGCGGCATGCACAAACAAAATGTGAAAACGCCATGATACCGAAGAAGAAACTGAATTCACTTCCGCTGCTGCCAGGTGCCGCAAAGACAGAGGGATATCAACCGGTAGACAATACTCTATTTATAGAACAAATATAATTTAAGAGATCGTGGGAAGAATTTTAAATACACTTTTCGAGAATAACACCATCTAAAATCTCCAGTTTTGTGGTCCGTAAAGGTACTGAGAAGGCTAGTTTATCTAACGTTAGATAGGTGAGTTAGCTGGCTAGCTAACTGCTCTCAACGAAAGAGATGGGGACAAGAGCAAGTCGTTTACAAGAGGACCCAGTGCCTTCGGCTTTCGGGAAAGATGGCATCACGCGGAATTCCTATCGACGACCCCGGTGCAATAGGCCCACCAGTCTTATGGTAGACTTTTTGGGGAGTTTTGACGATTCAGAGACCAACCGTAGCCGATCGGAGGAGGGCAGTGATTCGGACATGGGGCAACAGGCGAGCACCGGTGGAAGCCCCGTCGACCACAAGAGCCACCCGTCCATCAGCCCATCATCACCAGCAGAAGACAACAGCGAATGCAAACGCGAGGAAGACTACAATAGCAGTCCTGAGGGTGCTGTAAACAGGGAACATCTGCCTGGAGAGGAGACAGGCCAAGTGCCTCACCGCACTTTCTCTGAACGTTTACCCGGTAATCGACACTATTCTGGGCGCAACGTCAGCGCAAAATCCGCTTGGATGAGAGGCATCCATCAGCGCCCAGTGTCGGAGGCTTGGATTGGCCTCTACCGTGTCAACAACCGACATGGCAGTAAGTTTATACGAGACCATCCATTTTTTTTTGTGTGTGTGTGTATTGTTTAAGTTGCTGTTCCTATTTTCTCGGAGATTTGACAACCATACATTATCACACACACAGTATGAACAAAAACACAGTGAAATTCCCCATTGGTATAGAGCTTGCCAGCTTGTGGTCCGAAAAACTTGAAATTAGTTATATCAGGTTCGTCCAGCCATTCCTGTAGGGGAAATAAATGGGGGTTGGGGATTTTGGGTCTGGTGTACTGTTCGGTTTATATATGTTACCCCTTGGCAGCATTATCAGAAAGCACAGCATTGATTTTCACTGCTGTGCAGACATTATAAAACTTAACATTTCTGTGTCACCAGATGATTTTAGCTTCATAAATAAATTATTCAACTGTATTAGTGATTTTAAATACCTGGGTGGCTCACAACTTCCTCCAGCTAAATCAAGACAAGACTGAGGTACTTATTGTTGGAGCCAAAGCACAGAGAGAGAATCTAGCCGCACATTTGAACTCACAGGCAATAAAGATACAACACCGGGTAAAAACCTAGGTGTTATTTTAGATTCTGAACTAAATTCCGAATCACACGTTAGGATTGTGACCGAAATAGCTTTTTACCACCGAGGAACAGGCTGATACAGAGTGACTCATCCATGCTTTTATTACAAGCAGGCTTGACTACTGAAATGCTCTCCTGTCTGGTCTACCCAAGAAATCCATTGGTCAACTGCAAAACATACAGAACGCTGCAGCACAGTTACTGACCAGACGGAGAGCACTGCCTGTGAGTTTTATAATTCATTTTAAGATTCTTCTATTGGTTTTTAAATCAATCCACGATTGTGCACCCCAATACATGTAAGACATGCTTTTAAGTTAAGTACCAAGTAGGTCCCTCGGGTCCTCTGCCACTGCCCTTTTAACTATCCCAAAGCCTAGGATCAAGAGGCATGGAGAGGCAGCCTTTAGTTATTAAGCCCCCAGTCTCTGGAATAACCTGCCAGCCAGGGTGGCTGAAACTGTGGACATATTTAAAAGAGATCTTAAAAGACAGCTTTTTATAGCTTTGATTTTCCTGAATGTGCTTTTTAGTTGTTCAGTTTGTGGCATTTAGTTTTTTATATTGTGTAGTATATACACTGCTCAAAAAAATAAAGGGAACACTTAAACAACACAATGTAACTCCAAGTCAATCACTCTTCTGTGAAATCAAACTGTCCACTTAGGAAGCAACACTGATTGACAATAAATTTCACATGCTGTTGTGCAAATGGAATAGACAAAAGGTGGAAATTATAGGCAATTAGCAAGACACCCCCCAAAACAGGAGTGATTCTGCAGGTGGTGACCACAGACCACTTCTCAGTTCCTATGCTTCCTGGCTGATGTTTTGGTCACTTTTGAATGCTGGCGGTGCTCTCACTCTAGTGGTACCATGAGACGGAGTCTACAACCCACACAAGTGGCTCAGGTAGTGCAGTTCATCCAGGATGGCACATCAATGCGAACTGTGGCAAAAAGGTTTGCTGTGTCTGTCAGCGTAGTGTCCAGAGCATGCAGGCGCTACCAGGAGACAGGCCAGTACATCAGGAGACGTGGAGGAGGCCGTAGCAGGGCAACAACCCAGCAGCAGGACCGCTACCTACGCCTTTGTGCAAGGAGGTGCACTGCCAGCGCCCTGCAAAATGACCTCCAGCAGGCCACAAACATTTTTTCCCCTGTAAAGCACATTGCGTTGCATTCTATGTCCGAAATGTGCTGTATAAATTAACTTCTACTGCCTCAGAAACCCGGATCCGGGAGCACCCCCCACCCCCCACACACTGTTTAGCATAGCTAGCATAGCTTCACAAGTAGATAGTAGCATCTAAATATCATTAAATCACAAGTCCAAGACACCAGATGAAAGATACAGATCTTGTGAATAAAGCCACCATTTCCGATTTTTAAAATGTTTTACAGGGAAGACACAATATGTAAAGATGTACATCTATTACCTAAAAACACATTAGCATAATCCACCATCTTTTATTTGTCCACCAACACCAGTAGCCATCACCAATTCGGCTAAACTAAGATATTTATAGCCCCTAACCAACAAAAAAACTCATTAGATGACAGTCTGATAACATATTTATGGTATGGGATAGGTTTTGTTAGAAAAATGTGCATATTTCAGGTAGCTGCCATAGGTTACAATTGCACCCACCGTCACAAATGGACTAGAATAATTACAATGAGCAACGTGTTTACCTAACTACTAATCATCAAACATTTCGTAAAAATACACAGCATACACTAATCGAAAGACACAGATCCTGTGAATACAGACAATATTTCAGATTTTCTAAGTGTCTTACAGCGAAAACACAATAAATCGTTATATTAGCATAGCACATAGCACATAGCAGCCCAGCATTGATTCTAGCCAAAGTGAGCGATAAAAGTCAACATCGCCAAAAGATATTAATTTTTTCACTAACCTTCTCAGAATTCTTCCGATGACACTCCTGTAACATCATTTTACAATATACATATACAGTTTGTTCGAAAAGGTGCATATTTAGCCATACAAAACCGTGGTTACACAATGAAAATAGTAGCAAAACAAGCCTGAAAATGTCGGTCGCCATCTTTCAGAGTGATCTAGTTTAATTAATAGCTAATCATATACTTGACTAAAAAATACAGGGTTTACAGGAATCGAAAGACAAATTAGTTCTTAATGCAACCGCTGATTTACATTTTTAAAATTATCCTTACTTTTCAATACAGGGTTCGCCAAGTGAAGCTATACCAAACAAAATGGCGAAATATGCGTTTAAAATATTTCGACAGAAACACGATTTATCATATTAAATATTGCTTACTTTGAGGTGTTCTTCCATCAGATTCTTGGGCAATGTATCCTTTCTATGTTATAAACGTCTTTTGGTCGATAGATGTCCTCTGTCCTTCGAAATGTCCACCACCAACGACCGACACCCCAAAACGTGTCCAAAGTTTCAGAGTGCACAACAAATAAATTCCTCTAAAATCGCACTAAACGGATATAAATTGCTATAAAACTGTTCAAATTAACTACGTTATGATGTTTTTAACACCTAAAACGAGTAAAAACATGACCGGAGAAATATTGCTGGTTAGAAAACGATTTGGAACGAGGCAGGTCCGATGCCCTTCACGCTTCAGGCGCACGACGAGAAAGGGCGGTCTCTATACATTTTGGTCTTTTATACTGGCTGTGAATATCCCATCGATTCCATTGAAAGCGTGATGACGTACAGACACCCAGAGGAAGACGTAGGCAGTGTCGGTTTCTTCATAGCATTCACTGTCGCCTTAAAAACAGACCCCAGATCAGAGGTAAAAAAAATTGAAATCTGAACCCTGTCATGAAAAGTGCTGTAGAAATTGTTCTGTACAACTCAGAGACAAAATTTCAACTTCTATAGAAACTAGAAGGTGTTTTCTATCCAATAATAACAATAATATGCATATTGTACGATCAAGAATTTAGCACGAGGCAGTTTAATTTGGAGACACAAATATGCTAATGCGGAACAGCACCCCCTATAGTTCCAAGAGGTTAAGCTTGATTTGATTAGATAAACGCCGAAAATAAGGTCTGAGGTTAACACAGGCCAGGAGGTCTTATACATTTTGTTCTATGAGATAATATCAGTCAGTTAACATGAACGTTATGAATTATGAAGCCTTTATGTGCTTGTTTTCATTACATAAATGCTTCAAAATTCACAAAAAGTGCCGTTAGCTGATTGAACAAAATCTCATAGAACAAAATGTATAAGATCTCCTAAGCCTGTTTTTAACTTTTTTTCTGTGTTTATCCAAAAACCCTCAAACCCCCATTAATTTCCCTATAGGCTTTGGCCAAAGAGCCATGGTGAAGTTAGTGCCAACAAAAATACTCCATTCTCTATTAGACTAGGGCTCAACAATCAGTTCTACGGTGACACAAATTATCCAGGCTTACTACTGAACCTGCATTCTTGGAGGTATGATCTTCTCTCATGCTTACAAGCTACTTGACTTATTACAGCAGAACCCATTGTTTTAAGTTATAACAATCAGGCTGCTGTTAATAGATTAGCTAGCTAATAGAGTAGTACTACAAACTGACTGCGTTGACAATTTCAGAATATAGCACAACCATAAATTCATTCGAGATTCATCAATGATCTTTCTAACAATAGCCCATGCATCACTCTCAACAAAATCCATTGACTTACGGTAGCTAGGGACGTTTCCAATATGGCCAGTCCCAGACTGAGAGAGATTCTCAGTGTAGACCTATGTTATTCATTAGACAGATGGACAGATGTGGTTGTATATGAGTGAGACCCCTGCCCAAACACGACGTTGGATTTATTTTCCCACGCACCATAACACACAAACACAGCGCAGAGCAAGTCTAGGAAATTGGTCAAAGTCCTCACTTGGGCATGGCTGACAGGAGGGCCAGAGAGGAATGTAGGCCGACTGGGCACGCTCTCCCCCATGTCGTCCCATCCCCGAGGCTGGACTCCTCTTCTTATGCGTGATTGCCTGGTCTGGTAGAATGATGATGACTAGAAAACTAATCACGGGTCAGTTGACCTTAATCATTCGTCATGACACAAATGCAAATGTCGACATCTACTGAAGACCCATGGCATGCATGATGGACTAGTTGATTTCATTAGTTGATTTGATCAACTCCCCTCTTTTGTTTTTCTAGTGTTGTTGTTAAACATGAGTATGTTGTCATCTCCTTCCCAGATGTCCGCTGTCCGTTCTGCTCCAAGCCTTTCCCGGGTGGCAGAATTGAGGATCACCTGTTGAGCTGCCTCACATCTCCCCCTCTCCCTTACAACAGTAAGTATCTCTCTTCAGCAGATATATAGTGAGTAATAAAATAAGGGGGATACCTAGTCAGTTGTACAACTGAATGCATTCAACTGGAATGTGTCTTACACATTGAACCCAACCTCTCTGAATTGGAGAGTTGCGGGGGGCTGCCTTAATCGACGTCCAAGTCATCTGCGCCCGGGGAACAGTTGTTGTTGGGGGTAACTGCCATGCAGAACAGCAGATATTTCTACCTTGCCAGCTCGGGGATTCGAACCAGCGACCTTTCAGTTACTGGCCCAACGCTCTTAACCGCTAAGCTACCCCAATATGTTTGGAACATCAAATAAAATCGCAGTATCGACTCGCAATACATATAGAAACGTGAGAATTGCAATACATATCGTATCAGCTAGGGTTAAATAGTTTCCAGGTATTTTACAAATGTTCCATTCCGAGAATAAATCACTTTTCACTCGGATAACCCACTATTTCCCGCCAAAGCCGTAAATGTCATTCCCTAAATGTCATTCCCTAAATGTCAAAAGCATTATAAAGCATATAAATGTCTGGATTTGATTAGAGATTTGATCAGCATTAACATTCAAACCTGATGCTAGCTGAGCCTGATGAGCCATATATTAAATACATTTTCGAGCCATACATTGATGACATTTAATGAGCCCAAGCCCAAATGATTGTGCCGTTATGCAATACATATATTATATAGGATACTGCACATTACGCACGACATAAAAACATTAAAGCCCATAGATGTAGCTAGCTATATGTGCTCTTGGGTAAATAAATTAAACTAACTCCTGTAGGCTCATCTTTTTGAGTGTGAACTGTATTAGTGTATTGTATTATACTGTATTTTATGGACTGGAATTGCGCACATCGTTCAAACCATGATAAAGCAGAAGAAAACATGCGATTCTGGTGCAGCACATGCGGCCTACAAAGTTACAATTATAGGTTAGCGAATTTGATTTAAATTTTGAGATATAATAGGGCCTATTTGTATAATTAGGAGGCTGACGCATTTATACCTTTTATAATATTTAGACCTAATGTTATTAGCCTACCTCTTTCTCTATTGTTGCGTCTGAATAAATAACTGCTATAGCTTACCACCATCTCGTGTTCGCATTTCTTTCAAACTACCCATGAGTTCTATTGGCTGCCGTATTTAACATTCAGCAAAAAAGAGTTTGCGTCTCTCTTCAAATTGTCTACTGGTATAAGAAATGCAACAAAAAAAATGATGTCCAGCAAGCTATTCTGGTCTAGTTTTTCCTGCCTGGGACTCCAAGAGCTACGGAGTGTTTTTTAAGGAGAGAGGGCAGTGGAGCACAGGTGCTTGTGTTTTGCTCAAGAGACAGAGGCTATACGTAAGAAGCATATTATGCATAACCCATCATTAATTTGCTAATTATAAGGCTAATACTGCATTGAATATATTGCCTGAAAGAGGTAGACTAGGACATGTATATCAATCTAGAACAGGATTATGTATTTTGGAAGCAATTTGAGTGGAGTTGATGTAGAGAGAGAGAGTGAGAGAGAGAGAAAGACTGAGAGTGCTCCCACGTGCACTGATTTAAAGCAACGATATTCGAGTGGTAGGCTGTTTTAAAACTCTGCAGCTGCAATTAAATTATTATTATCTTACAGTTAAAAAACAAAGTGACCCCCGAAATCCAGATGGAGTTAGGTAAATTAGACACGCATTCGGTCTTTATATTACTGCAGATACTGATGCAAATTTTTTTTCATGAGATGATACTGTAGGTCTACATGCATTGTGAACTGCGCTCCATACTGAGATGGGCTGTCTGTCCCCACCCTGAGCGTTGATTCATCATGCAGAGGATGTAGAGAAACCATATTTGGATATTGCATATCATTTAACAGTTCCATTTCATGCCATGGTGTTCATATAAATTATTCATTATAATTTACCGGTTTCTCGCAGTTATTTATCTTGGGAAAGGGGAGTGGTTTTGGATGGTAAATCCTGGTAACCGGGTTCCTGCCATTCAACCCTAGTATCGGCAACTAAGTATCGTGATAATATTGTATTGTGAGGTCCTTGGCAATTCCCAGTCCTGCTGTCTTTACATTCACCCAGAGAAAGGGATGACATTGCATGCTAAATGTAATACTGACGTCGGGTCATGAGTGGTGTTATTGTGTAATAGACTGTAATAACACCATAAACTCTGGTCTCAGCGGATGTGCTCAGTATTTTGTCTGTCATTTCTGTGATGTGTGTGGTGGTCTCAGCGGACGTGCTGAGTAAGGACAGCGGTGAGTGTTCCATCTGTCTGGACGACCTGCAGCAGGGAGAGACCATCGCCCGGCTGGCCTGCCTTTGTGTCTACCACAAGAGGTAATTACACTGAGGATTTAATACACACAATATATCTGTCTCAAATGGAACCCTAGTCCCTATATAGTGTACTTATTTTGACCAGGGCCCCCCATAGGGCTCTGGTCGAAAGTATTTCAAATCAAATTTATTTATATAGCCCTTCTTACATCAGCTGATATCTCAAAGTGCTGTACAGAAACCCAGCCTAAAACCCCAAACACCAAACAATGCAGGTGTAGAAGCACGGTGGCTAGGAAAAACTCCCTAGAAAGGCCAAAACCTAGGAAGAAACCTAGATAGGAACCAGGCTATGAGGGGTGGCCAGTCCTCTTCTGGCTGTGCCGGGTGGAGTTTATAACGGAACATGGCCAAGATGTTCAAATGTTCATCAATGACCAGCATGGTCAAATAATAATCACAGTAGTTGTCGAGGGTGCAGCACCTCAGGAGTAAATGTCAGTTGGCTTTTCATAGCCGATCATTAAGAGTATCTCTACCGCTCCTGCTGTCTCTAGAGAGTTGAAAACAGCAGGTCTGGGACAGGTAGCACGTCCAGTGAACAGGTCAGGGTTCCATAGCCGCAGGCAGAACAGTTGAAACTGGAGCAGCAGCACGGCCAGGTAGACTGGGGACAGCAAGGAGTCATCATGCCAGGTAGTCCTGAGGCATGGTCCTAGGGCTCAGGTCCTCGGAGAGAGAGAGAGAATGGAAGAAAGAGAGAATTAGAGAGGGCATACTTAAATTCACACAGGACACCGGATAAGACAGGAGAAGTACTCCAGATATAACATACTGACCCTAGCCCCCTGACACTATAAAGGGAATAGGGTGCCATTTGGGATGCAGGCATACACGTGGCCCAGTAGGGAAAGTGGTGACATTTCTCACACAGACTAGCACAGATCTGATAATTCATCATAATCTGCTGTACAATTTAATTTGATACTTTTCTATTCTATCTACCAGGAAGCAATTATGCAACTGTGATGCATGGGAAGCATCACATGCATGGGAAGCATGTGATACAATCATGAGTTGTATTCTTTTGAAATCTCATTTAGGACTGTAGCAGTCATGACAATTTGTTAGCTGGTAACTGTCATGCAAATCACCGCCGGTCTCAGGGTAACTGACCGTTAATTAACAAACACTTTAAAGCATCTCTGGGCTTCCACGCATTAAGCCACTGATGCAGACCCTTGGAACATTACATTTTTTTAAAGTTTCATAAATCCATTTAATATACACCATCAAATTAAATCCATGATTTATTTTAGGCAGGTCTTAAGAACCTATGATATGAAGAAAAAGTATTTCAGAAGAACATAAATACTGATCTGGCAGTTCATTTAGCAGACATGATTTGCTTATAATTCCCATGCCATTATTTCATATTATATCATTTTTATAGTAAGAAGAATACAATTTAAAATAATACAATTGAACATAGCTGCATGAAATAGAAAGGATATTTTCCGCAATCAATTGCAGTGTGTGTGCTCTGTATTGAGCGGTTATAAAAAGTGATACTTTTTAACAGGTCCTATATGCTTAATATAGAGTTATTTGGCAACTTTAGTTGTGATCCAAACCTTAGAATGTCTTTGAAAAATCAAAACATATATGGGCTGCATGACGCGAATATTGATGATGTGAAAAAGTCACAAAAAAATGAATGCGCTATTTTATTACACACATCAAAAAGCTGTTTGAGGAGCTGGCTCTCGCTGCGTGACAGGGGATATTCAAATTCAATCATGAAGTGGTTGATTTGATTTTCAATTGTATTTGCATTGATGTCAGAGTGATTACAGGGACAATGTTGTGCTGAGTACCAGGCCATTTGTGACTTGAGGGCCATTAACAAGTTTGGTTGGCTACTAACGACCATCAGCATCATTTATTTACAGAGAACAGTTTTGGAGTAGCCTAGTTACTGTTACTCAACAGTCACTTGGAATTTGACTGCGGTCATGAACGGTCACTTGGAATTTGACTGCGGTCATGAACGGTCACTTGGAATTTGACTGCGGTCATGAACGGTCACTTGGAATTTGACTGAGGTCATGAACGGTCACTTGGAATTTGACTGCGGTCATGAACGGTCACTTGGAATTTGACTGTGGTCATGACTCGTGAAGGTGACCGCCAGTGTGGTGGTAACTCGGTCACCATAACAACCCTACTCTTATTTAGTAATATGCCTTCCAGTCTATTTCAAATGTTTATGGTTATTTGCTCACTGCCGATTGTTGTGCAAAATGTCGGCCAAAGAAATCCAGTAATTTTCTCATCCTGCAAGTGATCTTTAATATACACTATATATACAAGTATGTGGACACCCCTTCAATTTTTTATTTTTTTTGCTATTTCAGCCCGTTGCTGACAGGTATATAAAATCGAATACACCGCCATGCAATCTTCATAGACAAACATTGGCAGTAGAATGGCCTTACTGAGGAGCTCAGTGACTTTCAACGTGGCACTGTCATAGGATGCCACCTTTCCAACAAGTCAGTTCGTCAAATTTCTTCCCTGCTAGAGCTGCTCCAGTTAACTGTAAGTGCTGTTATTGGGAAGTGGAAACATCTAGGAGCAACAAAGGCTCAGCTGTGAAGTGGTAGGCCACACAAGCTCACAGAACAGGGCCGACAAATGCCGAAGTGCGTCTGTCCTCGGTTGCAACACTCACTACCGAGTTCCGACTGTCTCTGGAAGCAACGTCAGCACAATAACTGTTTGTCGGGAGCTTCATGAAATCGGTTTCCATGTCTGAGCAGCGGCACACAAGCCTAAGATCACCATGCACAATGCCAATCTTTGCCTCTGTTAGGAAAGCAAAGGCTAGCTTTTTCAAACAGAAATTTGCATCCTGCAGCTCTAACTCCCAAAAGATCTGGGACGGTGTAAAGTCCATGGAGAATAAGAGCACCTCCTCCCAGCTGCCCTGTTCGGAAACACTGTCACCGCCGATAAATCCACGATAATCGAGAATTTCAATAAGAATTTCTCTACGGCTGGCTACCACAACCCCGGTCAACAACTCCACCCCCCCCCCCCCGCAGCTACTTGCCCAAGCCTCCCCAGCTTCGACCTCACCCAAATCCAGATAGCAGATGTTCTGAAAGAGCTGCAAAACCTGGACCCGTACAAATCAGCTGGGCTTGACAATCTGGACCCTCTCTTTCAAAAAAATTCTGCCGCCATTGTTGCAACCCCTATTACTAGTCTTTTCAACCTCTCTTTCGTATCGTCCGAGATTCCTAAAGATTGGAAAGCTGCCGCGGTCATCCCCCTCTTCAAAGGGGTTGACACTCTAGACCCAAACTGTTACAGACCTATATCCATCCTGCCCTGCCTTTCCAAAGTCTTTGAAAGCCAAGTTAACAAACAGATCACTGACCATTTTGAATCTCACCCTACCTTCTCCGCTGTGCAATCCGGTTTCCGAGCAGGTCACGGGTGCACCTCAGCCACGCTGAAGGTACTAAACGATATCACAACCGCCATCGATAAGAGACGGTACTGTGCGGCCGCCTTCATCGACCTGGCCAAGGCTTTCGACTCTGTCAATCACCATATTCTTATCGGCAGACTCAACAGCCTTGGTTTCTCAAATGACTGCCTCGCCTGGTTCACCAACTACCATGATAGAGTTCTGTGTGTCAAATCAGAGGGCCTGTTGTCCGGACCTCTGGCAGTCTATGGAGGTACCACAGGGTTCAATTCTCGGGCCAACTCTTTTCTCTGTATATATCAATGATGTCGCTCTTGCTACGGGTGATTCCTTGATCCACCTCTACGCAGACGACACCATTCTGTATACATCTGGCCCTTTTTTGGACACTGTGTTAACAAACCTCCAAACGAGCTTCAACGCCATACAACACTCCTTTCGTGGCCTCCAACTGCTCTTAATATGGCTGCAATCCCGTTAACGGGATGATATGACAACAGCCAGTGACAGTGCAGGGCGCCAAATTCAAACAACAGAAATCTCATAATTAAAATTCCTCAAACATCCAGTGGGGCAAAAAAGTATTTAGTCAGCCACCAATTGTGCAGTTCTCCCACTTAAAAAGATGAGAGAGGCCTGTAATTTTCATCATAGGTACACTTCAACTATGACAGACAAAATGAGAAAAAAAATCCAGAAAATCACATTGTAGGATTTTTTATGAATTTATTTGCAAATTATGGTGGAAAATAAGTATTTGGTCACCTACAAACAAGCAAGATTTCTGGCTCTCACAGACCTGTAACTTCTTCTTTGAGAGGCTCCTCTGTCCTCCACTCGTTACCTGTATTAATGGCACCTGTTTGAACTTGTTATCAGTATAAAAGACACCTGTCCACAACCTCAAACAGTCACACTCCAAACTCCACTATGGCCAAGACCAAAGAGCTGTCAAAGGACACCAGAAACAAGATTGTAGACCTGCACCAGGCTGGAAAGACAATCTGCAATAGGTAAGCAGCTTGGTTTGAAGAAATCAACTGTGGGAGCAATTATTAGGAAATGGAAGACATACAAGACCACTGATAATCTCCCTCGATCTGGGGCTACACGCAAGATCTCACCCCGTGGGGTCAAAATGATCACAAGAACGGTGAGCAAAAATCCCAGAACCACACGGGGGGACCTAGTGAATGACCTGCAGAGAGCTGGGACCAAAGTAACAAAGCCTACCATCAGTAACACACTACGCCGCCAGGGACTCAAATCCTGCTGTGAAGCATGGGGGTGGAAACATCATGCTTTGGGGCTGTTTTTCTGCAAAGGGACCAGGACGACTGATCCGTGTAAAGGAAAGAATGAATGGGGCCATGTATTGTGAGATTTTGAGTGAAAACCTCCTTCCATCAGCAAGGGCATTGAAGATGAAACGTGGCTGGGTCTTTCAGCATGACAATGATCCCAAACACACCGCCCGGGCAACGAAGGAGTGGCTTCGTAAGAAGCATTTCAAGGTCCTGGAGTGGCCTAGCCAGTCTCCAGATCTCAACCCCATAGAAAATCTTTGGAGGGAGTTGAAAGTCCGTGTTGCCCAGCAACAGCCCCAAAACATCACTGCTCTAGAGGAGATTCAAACAGTTTTAGAAACTTCCGAGTGTTTTCTATCCAAATCTACTAATTATATGCATATTCTAGCTTTTAGGCCTGAGTAGCAGGCAGTTTACTCTGGGCACCTTTTTATCCAAGCTACTCAATACTTCCCCCCAGTCCCAAAGAAGTTAAAATGTTGCACCAGGCTAGGATATTCTACACACAAAAAAACTAAAACTGAACACACATTTGCATCATTAACGAAGAGAACAAGCAGGCGAGCCAGCGCGAGGAAGAGAGAGCAGGGGGCAGGCAGAAAGAACTGCATGTCTTGGTAATCTGTATCTCACATTCACCAAAGTAGCCTAAAGTTTGCCTCTTCATCCCTGGTTCTATAAATATTATTCGGTTTTATAAATATTATTCAACTTTCCCTAGGCCTTAGGGATTTTTTCTAAACGCCAATGATCCCAATTTCCTTTAATTGTTCACACCCCTAACCACAACAAGTGTTTCTAATCATGCTGTCTCACAGTGAGTCAGCTGCACCATGGTCATAGTTAAGTCCCACCCTGGGACCACAGATGGAAGTTAGTTATGTAACTAAAACTGTTTTAATAGACATGTTATGCATGGTCCCTGACAAATACGTGAATATGTGATAATCAAAAGGGAAAATAGACATTTGTTTCTCTGTCCAGCTGTATTGACTCCTGGGTGAAGGTGAAGACCTGCTGTCCTGAACACCCTTTTGATTGACTCATGGGTCACATGTCCTGCTCAGTGACACACCTGACTCAGGTATGTACGTGTTCATAACCCCATTTGTTCCAACCTCATGATGTCACATTACCCAACTGGGTAGAAGTTAGTGTGGACATGATTATGTACTTGAATATGAAGAGATTTGTATATGAAGGATTACACATTCCAAATGAGAGGGATGCATCTGTATCTGACATACTTTAGATGTTTACCCCACAGGAGACTGCAATGTATCTACAATTGCAGAAAGTATACTACGACAATGATAAATACCAGAGGCAAGCCTCCAAATAACAACACAACCCCACAAGGATGCGACCAACGACCACTTTACCATCTTGGACCTGGTTTAGTCCATTTGAACTCAACGCAGACCACTATAATCACCCCTGGAATAGATGGCACTTCTCCTCTGTCAATGTAGCCAAAACTATAGCCTAAACTGCTGGAGGGGGATATATTATCATACCAGGTTGGCAGTACCCTGAAAGACCTTTGGAACTCAAGGAGAGGAAATGTGTTTCTGTGCTCCCTGCATTCTTCTTACCCTAATGTGGACTATCCATATGGAAAGGTAATGTTATCTTTCCTGATGCTGCAAAACAATATTGTGCAGAGATTCACGTTACAGTGGATAAATGTTTCTGTTCATAAAAAAACAGCCCAGATCCAGAAAAAAATGTATGTATTGATTATGCGTAAATATTGCAATGCATTGTTTTAATAGCCAGATGTTGGAACGCAGGGCTTTATTTTGTGGGTGGGGTTGTTTTAGTGATTATAGGTGTTTTTCTATTGTCACCATGACACATTTCAGGAGAAGGATGGTGGGTGTGAGTTGATTGTTAAAGGCTGAGCAGGTCAGTTTGTTTGGTTGGTGCTGACACCACTGTATTAGGTCCTTTACTGCAGCGGTAGCAGGTTGTTGATATTTCCATACGGTTGTTTGTGCGATTGCGGTGTGGACGAATGGGGCCAGCTAATGTTGGGATGACACCGCCTGACTGGACCGCAGAAGTGAACTGCAGTCCTCTCACTGGCTGTATACATGAGAGGTGTGTGTGCTTAGTGCCCTGGGTGAAAGCGATAGTTTTAATCATAGTGATACTTTGTTTTTAATCACACAGATACTTTTAGGAACATTGCTACTTTGACATGGCCCTCCTCTGTGAAACCCACCTCGCCTGTTGTGCTGAAGGCATGTGGTGGTGTTTGTGCGTCTTCATGTCCCCCTGCCTCTCTCTAGGGCACAGGTGTCAAACTCATTCCACGGGGGGCCAAGTGTCTGCGGGTTTTCGCTCCTCCCTTATACTTGATTGATGAATTAACATCACTAATTAGTTAGTAACTCCCCACACCTGGTTGTGTAGGGCTTTATTGAAAGGAAAAAACAAAAACCTGCAGACACTAGGCCCTCCGTGGAATGAGTTTGACACCCCTGCTCTAGGGTGTAATCTGGATTGTTGGACCAGGCCCTGTGTGCTAGTCTGGCCATCTGGCTCCCTGCATTCATGTCTGAATGGGAGGGATGATGTATTTAAGGGCATGATTACTCCATGAGGCAGCTACCTTGCCTATCCCATGATTCTTGTCGCTGGAAGCAAAGAACAGCTGATGGGGTGATTCTTATATTGCCCCACCCCCCTTTCCCCATAAGAGGATTTATAGACATTGTATTATTCCCACTATTATTATTACTACTAAATGTGCTAAACAGATACCTTTGCCTGTGTTTTGGTTGCCTTTGCCTGGTAAGGTTTGTCTGTCCAGGCTCCTGTGGTGTAGTGTACTCTGGGGATCAGTGGTGATGCTACAGTGAGCTGATCAGAGCCCTGTTCAGCATTCCTATTGGATGATATCCCTGAGTTCTTGCCCCACATCCTGCATTCTGAACTGAGGTGCTATGACCTTTCCTGCCCGTAGATGGCAGCCCTGTGCATGTTACTCTTTCGTCCCCCAAAAAATAAGAACTATTCCGCCAAAAGTATGTATGCATGTCTGTGTACATGAAACAGTGGTAGGGGATGTGTGTGAAAAAGAGAGAAATTGATCATTAGACATAAATGTTACAATATTTGTGGTGATGATGATGAATAATGATGTTGTGTACTTTTGAGGAGGGAGCAGAGGGGTTGTCAGTGAAAATATGAACAATCTGAAGCCCCAAATATTCCTTTACTTTACTACTCTTTCCTTATAGCTGTGTGGTGCAATACCTCCATTTTTACATATGTTATTACTCGGCAGCATAGCTTTTCTCCAAGGAAGATAATTTCTGTATTGCGTTATTTTTGTTAAATCACAGGGTTCTGTCCCTCCTAGACCCTGAGCTTTGTTTAGGTTATTGTTGATATATTCAATGATAATGTTTTTAAGGTCACCATGGTGATATCTGCATCCCAAGATATGGACAATCTGCCTTCTCTCTGGTATAACAGAACAATTCAGTTTATTTATTAAAGTGTACATATGTATTGCAATTCAAAATGGCTTGGTCTTTGTCTGTTCATTATACTGTTTCTAAGCTCCAATCTTTTGTATGTCTCAAAGTGGTTTTTATATGTATTTTTTACAATAAATATACTTGTGTGAGCCATGTTTTGTCATTGTCCTTTGTTTGCGTATGTGTGTACTGTAGTGTTCATAAGTGTTTTGTGGAATGTCTGCAATGGTCCTTGCTAAAGAGGTAATGGTGTGACACTCACTTTTATATTATGATTTCTACAGTTAAGTTATTCACCGTAAATGACTATCCTACATTTTTTTTCTCAACCATGTGAAATTTGGGGGTCAGTTTCACAATTTTGTATATTCCTTACTGGTTGCATTCTTTAGATTTACCAAAGATGGTTACTCAAACCTTTACGAGCACCAGATTACGTTATTGCATTTCCTGTTGTTAGGCCTCTTAACGATTAAAGTACATCCCCTTCTGACTACATTTGTGGAAACAAACAGTGGAGAAACTTTGTGGTTTTCCATTTCCCCAAGCTACAGATCTGAAAATGTATGTTGCTTTGTTCTGTCACACGCTGGGTTTACACAGGCAGCCCAATTCTGATATTTTTATCAGTAATTGGTCTTTTGGCCAATCAGATCTGAAAAATGTGATTGGTCAAAACAATTGGGCGGCCTGTGTAAACGCAGCCTTAGTTTCTCTAATCACCATCACTGTCAGTGACCGTTAGGTTCAGGAAATAACACAAATGGGCACAGGCTGCTAAATGTAGATGTTCCAGAGTCTGACTGAGCCAAGCAGCAATTGACAGTCTGTGTGTAGGCTAGATCAACACTCCACTATACAGGAAGGACAGTACGGTCATTGAAGTTCAGCACAAGTGAAACCCAGGTGTAAAGGAGGTAAGTAATCTCCTGTTTTGTCTACCAAATTTAATTGGAACCAAATATGATGTGATTAGTTAAAAGACCAATTACTGGAGGGAAAAAAGTCAGAATTGGGCTGCCTTTGTAAACACAGCCAATTCATTGACTGAAACAGATGACAGAATTTTGGGGATGTCAAAGAACTCAGGCTGTTGTGGATGACATATAGTATGTGCCAGGTTGGACAAAAAAATGTAATAAGATACAGTACCAGTCAAAAGTTTGGACACAGCTACTCATTGCAGGGTTTTTATTTGTACTATTTTCTACATTTTAGAATAATAGTGAAGACATCAAAACTATGAAATACGCATATGAAATCATGTTGAAACCAAAAAAAAGTTAAACAAATCAAAATATATTTTATATTTGAGATGCTTCAAAGTAGCAACCCTTGGCATTCTCTCAACCATGTTCATGAGGTAGTCACCTGGAATGCATTTCAATTAACAGGTGTGCCTTGTTAATTTGTGGAATTTCTTTCCTTAATGCGTTTGAGCCAATCAGTTGTGTTGTGACAAGATAGGGGTGGTATACAGAAGATAGCCCTATTTGGTAAAAAACCAAGACCATATTATGGCAAGAACAGCTCAAATAAGCAAAAATAAATGAAAGTCCATCATTACTTTAAGACATGACGGTCAGTCAATGTGGAAAATTTCAAGAACTTTGAAAGTTTCTTCAAGCGCAGTCGCAAAAACCAAGCTCTATGATGAAACTGGCTTTTATGAGGACCGCCACAGGAAAGGAAGGCCCAGAGTAACCCTCTTCTGCAGAGTGAACTGGTAAGTTCATTACCAGTCTCAGAAATCGGGAATTAACTGCACCTCAGATTGCACCTCACAGAGTTCAAGTAACAAACACATCTCAACATCAACATTTCAGAGGAGACTGTGAATCAGGCCTTCATGGTTGAATTGATGAAGAAACCACTACTAAAGGATACCAATAATAAGAAGAGACTTGCTTGGGCTAAGACACATGAGCAATGGACATTAGACTGGTGGAAGTCTGTCCTTTGGTCTGATGAGTCCAAATGTGAGATTTTTGGTTCCAACCGCCATGTGTCTACTGTTTTGTTGGCGACATCGTTAAATAAACAAGTATGTACGCACAAAACGCTGCGCCTTGGTCCACTCCTTTAAACGGCCGTGACAGAACCACACATGCGGAGATCATCCATTTACCTACTCTGCGTCAGACGCAGAGTAGGTAAACAGGCAACTAAACATGGACAACTACCCACAAAACCAACATGGAAAATGGCAACCTAAATAGGCTCCCCAATCAGAGACAACGATAAACAGCTGTCTCTGATTGGGAACCCATTCAGGCCACCATAAACCTACATACCCCTAGACAATACAAAATCCCCATAGATAACCAAAAACCCCTAGACAAGACAAAAACCCCTAGACAATACAAAAACTAAACAAACCACCCTTGTCACACCCTGACCTAACCAAATAATAAAGAAAGCAAATATAACTAAAGTCAGGGCGTGACAGGTTCCCACCGTGAAGCATGGAGGAGATGGTGTGGGGGTGCTTTGCTGGTGACACTATCAGTGATTTATTTAGAATTCAAGGTACACTTAAACAGCATGGCTATCACAGCATTCTGCAGTGATACGCCATCCCATCTGGTTTGCGTTTAGTGGGACTATCATTTGTTTTTGGAGAGTGATGGAGTGCTGCATCAGATGACCTGGCCTCCATAAACTCCTGACCGCAACCAAATTGAGATGAGTTGGACCGCAGAGTGAAGGAAAAGCAGCCAACAAGTGCTCAGCGTATGTGGGAACTCCTTCAAGACTGCTGGAAAAGCATTCCTCATGAAGCTGGTTGAGAGAATGCCAAGAGTGTGCAAAGCTGTCATCAAGGCAAAGGGTGGCTACTTTGAAGAGTCTAAAATATATTTTGATTTGTTTAACACTTTTTTTTGGTTACTACATTATTCCATATGTGTTATTTCATAGTTTTGATGTCTTCACTATTATTCTACAATGTAGAAAATAGTAAAAATTAAGAAAAACCTTTGAATGAGTAGGTGTGTCCAAACTTTGACTGGTACTGTATATCTGATGATGAATTGGACAACACAAACATTTGATCTAATTTTGTATAACTGATACAGTAAAAGTGATTGCTTTTTGGGCTTAGCTTTCCAGTTGTCATTTTGATGTGTTCACCGCTGAACTCTGTCACAGTGGTTTGACCTTCTTCTTATTACTGCTACTAAGAACTGCATTCCCACACATAGACAAAACCACATGTGTCAGTGAGTACACTAATACAAAAAAATAATCTGGTAATAACATGCACAGTATGTTGAATTGGTCGTAAATGCAAGGATGTTATTGTTGCATGATTTTTGCGATACATGGCTGTTATATTTCTTCTACTATATATGGTTTACTCAACCCAGGTTTCTCCTTATGTGGGAACCCCCCCAATGATGCAATATGCCTGCAACACATTTTTACTTCCAAAATTAAGTTTTGCACGTCTATTTTCTTACTGACCTTTTGATATCAACGTCCTCTGTACTCTCCTTTCAACATCAGTCTCTTCTAACCACTCCTCCTTTTCAGACTACACTCTGCCAGAATGACAGATGCTCAGAACTACTCCATGCCCACAGAGTCTCAGGATGCCCTGAACTCTAACCTGCCACCCCCTTACCCCCATGGGGAAACTCAAGTGGACCCCATACCACCATACATACCACCCCCCTACTCTGCAGCTCCAGCCATGTATCCTCCATCCCCCAACCCCCCAGTCCTGTACCCACCACAGGCAGGGGTAGACATGGGAACTCTCCCCCCTGGAGAGTGTAACCCTTTGGGAGAGCCAGGTATGTATCTGTCCTGCTATAGCAAGGAAAGAGGGAATCGGTCATGCAGATGGATTATTCATGTCTTTCCTCATATTACTGCCAATTACTATAACATTGAAAATTTCTGATTGAATAATTAATGTCCGCTAAATTCACTTGTGTTACATAACCACTGAAAAGTCTGCAAAGTCTGGTCACTACAGTATTCCAGTGTTGTGTCCAATAATAACATGCGACTGTTGTTCTGTCACTCACAAAGGATCTTCTTCACCAGAGGCAAACGCCGCCTTATTGGTGTCATCTTTTGATGACAAGACCATAAGGAAGGCGTTTATCAGAAAGGTCTGTACTGATGTGTCTCAGAGATTTGGGGCTTTATTCAATCTGTATCGCCGAAGTTTAGCGCTATAGCATGCTTGAAATGTAAAGGTAATTTCCAATTTAGTCGACATATGCAGTGTTTAACACGAATGCAGTCTGCTACCGTGGGAACATTGTCTTTAAATGTAAATCGGGCTACAATGGGGAACTTCAGCACTACGGATTGAATAGAGCCCTTAGTCTTTGACCCCCAATTTTCATGGTGACCTCCCCAGTATACCTGGCAAGCAAAGTGGCTAATGGTAACCCTGTCTTTCTACCTGTGCAGGTGTTCAGTGTCGTGACCCTGCAGTTGCTGGTGACCTTCAGCATTGTGTGTGTGTTCACCTTCTCCAGTGCGGTGAGGGCGGCGGTGCAGAGCAACATCTGGATCTACCTCAGCTCATACATCCTGTTTGCTGTGGTTGCCATCTCCCTTAGTTACTCCAATTCCTTCAGCAGAAGCCATCCCTGGAACCTGGTGGGACTAGTAGGTCACACACAGACACACACACACACACACACACACAGACAAACACAACCCCTTTCACAGCTAGGTAGAGCAGCGACAGACATACTGGCTAATGCAGTCAATGAGTTAATACTGAAGTGTGGGTTAGATTGAATTGAGCTCAAGGTTCATCTGTTGACTAAAATACTGTATATAAACTATGCAATTGTTCTTTAGATGTTCACAAACATTATTGAAAAAGTGAACTTACCTGTGATGGTTATAAATGCTTCTTCCTGTATTCACAGTTCCCTGTTAGTTAATGCCAAGCCATTCTCCTAGAACCTAGTTGCATGACTAATGAGAACAACTGTCTTTGATCTTGCCTTAATTCCATCACCACTTAAACACATAGACAATGATACAGTGTGATTTGTGGTTGGGTGAGTGTTATTCTAACTGTGAAACGTACTACCTTTAGTCAGTGGTCACTCTCACCCTATCCTACTTGGTCGGCACTGTGGCCTCATTTCATGACACCACTGCTGTAGTCATCGCCATGGGAGCAACAGTGGCAATCTCCTTCACCATCATCATCTTCTCAGCCCAGGTCAGACTCAGTCTTTTCAAATAACAAAAAACATGATATTATGCTTAATTGGACCACTACTGTAGTACCTACCACGTGTGTTTAATGTGGTCAGGCTGATCAGTGACCAAGCCTATCTAGCCTTACTCACTCTCCTCTCTTTGGTCTGCAGACTCGAGTGGACTTCACAATTTGTAATGGCATCCTGCTGGTGCTGGCAGTGGACCTTCTCATGTTCAGTTTCTTCTGCTGTTTCTTCTACTCCAATGTGCTGCAGATAGTCTACGGATCTCTGGGAGCCCTGCTCTTCTCACTGGTACAGAACTCACTCAATGTTACTTCTCCTTTTAGGCCATTTCTGTTTATCCAGCCTTATAGCCCGAATGAATACCTCCATCCATTGCACCCTAAACCCTTTCTTTCCTCCATCACCTATTCCCTTTCTGTGTCTCTCCCTCAGTTCTTGGCGATTGACTGTCAGCTGGTGATGGGCAGGCAGAAGTACGCTCTAGATCCAGAAGAGTATGTGTTTGCTGCCCTGATCCTGTACCTGGACATCATTAACATCTTCCTCTATCTGCTCATCATAATGGGAGGCTCCAGCAAATAGTCAACACCTGGCAGAAACCTACAATGACACACATATGTAGCTATACTCCGTAGCACTCCAAACTAGAGCTGGGCAATATGGACAAAAATCCATATTGCGATAAATTGCATGAAATGATGCGATAACGATAAATAGAACGATACGTTTATAACAATGTACACCAGCCTTTTTTTGTATCCTTTAAAACTACTACTACTAGTTTGATGGTTGTAGCCATCAATTGTCCCATTAACAATCATCCATTTTATCAAACTTATTTAATTTCAAACATCACATTTCTTGAGCCTTTGGGCCCAGGCTTGTAGGGGGCCCTTGAGGCACAAAAAAAGGAAATACATACAGTACATATAGGTAAAATATATATATTTTTTACTGCAACCATCAACCACAGGAGGACTCAGGAGCCTGCTCTCAATGAATATAGACATCCTTCTGCCACTCTGCTAATCATCAAATGGGGGAAGAGAGGAGGTAGGGGGCCCACATGTGTATAACACTTTAGTTACCCCGCTACTCATTTTGCTACGGGGCGGAGAGTCATTTTTGCAGTTTTAAAGCTAATTACCTGCAATTCTATACATTTTGCCATGACTTATGCCATGTTAATGATATCTCAGTGAGAGTGAATAACAAAATCAAATGAGGCCCCCAGGAGGTCAGGGCCCCTGGGCATGTGCCCTGCATGCACAGTCAGTATTCAGCCATGATTATTATAAGTTTAGATAGTCTAGCCAGCTAACCTGTCTAAAAAGTGTCAGCTGACATGGCTTATTGAATGACTGTCAGTAAACAGGTTTCCATCCAATATTTTTATGCGAGTAAAATACATGTCGGATAAAACATTTTATGACAGGCCTGATGGAAACAGCAAATTTGTTGGTAAACTTTCCAAATATTGACAAAACTAAATACGCTAGACAATGTGGGATCTTTTTGTGTCGGTAAAATTAATAATGCGCGAAATGGCAGTGGAAACTCTTTTAAGCACAAATATTGATATAATAACCATCATATCGATGTATACTTGAAGTCATGCGATGACATGTTGTGTTATTCTCCCACTACGACTTGGGAAAGCATGCAGTTTATTAGGCTACAGGTGAAATAAGTTATGATGAACTTTACAGGGTGGTGAAAGTTCAAGGTGGTGAGCTTTATGCTCCTTTCCAATAAATACAATGGTTCTTATTCTGGTGACATGATGACCGATGCTTAGCTGCCATTTGACAAATAAAATAATCTTGCTCTTTAGTACATATTAATAACATCATGTAGGCTACATACGCATTGTATATACAGTGCATTCGGAAAGTATTCAGACCCCTTCGCTTTTTCAACATTGTTAAGTTACAGCCTTATTCTAAAATTGATATATTTAATGTTTTCCCTCATCAATCTACACACAATACCCCATAATGACAAAGAGAAAACAGTATTTTGTTTGTGCAAATCTATAAAAAATAAAAAACAGATACCTTATTTATGTAAGTATTCAGACCCTTTGCTATGAGACTTGAAATTGAGTTTAGGTGCATCCTGTTTCCATTGATCATCCTTGAGATGTTTCTACAACTTGGGAGTCCACCTGTGGTAAATTCAATTGATTGGACATGATTTGGAAAGGCATACACCTGTCGATATAAGGTCCCACAGTTGAAAGTGCATGTCCGTGCAAAAACCAAGCCATGAGGTGGAAGGAATTGTTGGTAGAGCTCCGAGCTCCGACAGGATTGTGTCGAGGCACAGATCTGGGGAAGAGTACCAAAACGTGTCTGCAGCATTGAAGGTCCACAAGAAAACAGTGGCCTCCATCATTCTTAATGGAAGAAGTTTGGAACCAAACTGAGCAATTGGGGGAGAAGGGCATTGGTCAGGGAGGTAACCAAGAACCTGATGGTCACTCTGACAGAGCTTTAGAGTTCCTCTGTGGAGATGGGAGAACCTTCCAGAAGGACAACCATCTGTGCAGCACTCCACCAATCAGGCCTTTATGGTAGAGTGGCCAGACGGAAGCCACTCCTCAGTAAAAGGCACGACAGCCCGCTTGGAGTTTTCCTAAAGGCACCTAAAGATTCTCTGGTCTGATGAAACCAAGATTGAACTCTTTGGCCTGAATGCCAAGCTTCACGTCTGGAGGAAACCTGGCACCATCCCTGCAATGAAGCCTGGTGGTGGCAGCATCATGCGTTGGGTATGCTTTTCAGTGGTAGGGACTGGGAGACTAGTCAGGATCGAATGAAAGATGAACGGAGCAAAGTACAGAGATATCCTTGATGAAAACCTGCTCCAGAACACTCAGGACCTCAGACTGGGTCGACGGTTCACCTTCCAACAGGACAATGACATTAAGCACACAGCCAAGACAACGCAGGAGTGGCTTCGGGACAAGTCTCTGAATGTCCTTGAGTGGCCCAGCCAGAACCCCGGACTTGAACCCGATCAAACATCTCTGGAGAGACCTGAAAATAGCTGTGCAGCGACGCTTCCTACCCAACCAGACAGAGCTTGAGAGGATCTGCAGAAAAAAATGTGAGTCACTCCCCAAATACAGGTGTGCCAAGCTTGTAGCGTCATACCCAGGAAGACTTGAGGCTATAATCACTGTCAAAGGTTCTTCAACAAAGTACTGAGTAAAGGGTATGAATACTTATGTAAATGTGATATCAGTTTCTAAAAACCTATTTTTGCTTTGTCATTATGGGGTATTGTTTGTAGATTGAGATTTGTATTTAATTTAATTAATTTTAAAACAAGGCTGTAACATAACAAAATGTGGGAAAAAATCAAGGGGTCTGAATACTTTATAAAGGCAGTGTATATACCTTGTTTGTATTTATTAGGGATCCCCATATTCCTGGGATCTAAACACACCAATGCACCCACATTTTATATAAAACAAAAGATAAAACAGTGAACTATGTTTGTACTGAATGAGCTAAAGATAAAACAGTGCATCATACAAAATCCCTACACCACCACATATCCACAACACAAAATGTTCAATACCACCACACAACAATATCACAATGTGTGCATATGCATGTGTCTGTACCTTTGTGTGTGTCTCTTCACAGTCCCCGTTGTTCCATAAGGTGTATTTTTACCTGCTTTTTAAATCTGATTATATTGCTTGCATCAGTTACCTGATGTGGAGTAGAGTTCCATGTAGTCATGGCTCTATGTAGTACTGTGCGCCTCCCATAGTCTGTTCTGGACTTGGGGACTGTGAAGAGACCTCTGGTGGCATGTCTTGTGGGGTATGCATGGGTGTCCGAGCTGTGTGCTAGTATTTTAAACAGACAGCTCGGTACATTCAGCTTATCAACACCTCTTACCAATACAAGTAATGATGAAGTCAATCTCCACTTTTAGCCATGAGAGATTGACATGCATGTCATTAATGTTAGCTCTCCGTGTACTTTTAAGGGCTAGCCGTGCTGCCCTGTTCTGAGACAACTGCAATTTTCCCAAGTCCCTCTTTGTGGCACCTGACCACACGAGTGAACAGTCGTCCAGGTGCGACAAAACCAGGGCCTGTAGGACCTGCATTGTTGATAGTGTTGTTAAGAAGGCAGAGCAGCACTTTATTATGGACGGACTTCTCCCCATCTTAGCTACTGTTGTATCAAAATGTTTTGACCATGATAGTTTACAATCCAGGGTTACTCCAATGTTATTAGCCTACCTCCTCTTTCTCTCTCTATTGTTGCTTCATTCCTTCCGTGCTTTCAACAGTTAAATGAAATCTGTTTCGTTGTCCTTATTTTTATCATTCTAATGACATCCTTGAATAACATAGGGCTAGAATTAGATGCAGAAGGCTTTCACTTCTCCTTACGAAGATTGAATGGTTATGGGTCTGAATAAATAACTGCTATAGACTACCACCATTGCGTGTTTGTGCTTCTTTCAAACTACCCATGAGTTCTATTGGCTGCTGTATTTAACATTCAGCAAAAAATAACTTGGGTCCTGCAAGCTATTCTAGTCTAGATTTTTCTGCGTGGGACTCTAAGAGCTAAGTAGAATTTTTTAAGGAGGCCAACGGAACACAGGTGCTTGTGTATTAAGCAAGAGACAGAGGCTATAAGTTAGAAGCTTATTATGCATAACCCATCATTAATTAGCTAAATAAAAGGCTAATATTGCATTGAATGTATTGCCTGAAAGAGGTAGGCTAGGACATCTATATATAGGACTATATATAAATCTAGAACAGGATTATCATATTTGGATGCAATTTGAATGGAGTTGATCGAGAGAGAGAGAGAGAGAGAGAAAGACTGTGAGAGTGCTCACTCGTGCACTGATTTAAAGCAATGATATTCGAGTGATAGGCTGTTTTAAAACTCTGCAGCTGCAATAAAATAAACTCTTTACAATTAAAAAACAAGGTGACCCCCAAAAGCCAGATGGAGAAATTAGACACGCATTCGGTCTTTATATTACTGTAGCATAGGCTATGCTCCAGAAAATGTAGGCCTACCTGTCACAAGAACAAAAGTTACCATGATGAGATGATACTGTAGGTCTACATGCATTGTGCACTGCGCTCCATACTGAGATGGGCTGTCTGTCCCCACCCTGAGCGTTGATTCATCATGCAGAGGATGTAGAGCAGTGGTGGGCCGTCAGGGCCAGCAAGGCCTTCTCTGCTGGCCTAAACATCATCAGAATATATATATTTTTTTTAAATATATTTTCCCACAAATATGTATTAAATTATTCCCCAGAGTAAGAGTTATACTCTTCATTTCATAGCTTTCCTCTTGGTTGCACTGCTTCCAGGGGTCTAAAATCTGCCCTCAGGCCTTCAGAATCAACAGTGCGGGCGCTTGTAGCTTAAAGTGTATGGAAATGAAAATTTAGTGTCAACCAATCAGCTTTAGAGTTGGCTATTGTACGCCTGCTGGATGGCTCCAGTGTTACACAGGAGCCAGCTAGCAGTTCGTGGGGTTCGTTCGCCACTTTCAAAGTTCCAACTACGAGCGCTATCAATGGCTCACAGGCTCCGAGAAGCACTGCAAACTGTACTGCTGGGAATGCCTATTATTTGCAAGTGATTGATTTGGTGTTTGGAGCCACACTGGCTTAGCAAACTTGAGTTGTCTAACCAAGGCAGCAACGAGACACCAAAGTACGGCTGGGCACTTACAAGCAATGGTGCTTTTGAAAGCTTTTGGGGACACCCGAGTGGATCTACAGCTCAACGAACAAGCGCGCAGGGCAACGGAGCTGCACAATGATAAGGTGAAGAAAAATAGGGACATATTGAAAAGACTCATTGATTGTGTCATGTTTTTGGGTAAACACTTTACCCAAAAATGTAAATTTTTGTCAATTTCAAGGTGACGCAACGCCTGGTTATACTGTGTTTCTGTCTAAATGTATAGTGTCTAGAGCCATGGCATCATAATGATGGTAATAAGAGGTGGATTAATTCGGGTGGGACTGTGTAGGACCTCACTGGCAATATGCTAGATTTGTTCCTACCAACCTAAGGATTATTTGATACCACCCATGTATCTTTAGCGCAAACACAAAACAAAACAAACCTTGTAAGATGACAAGCATTTCGCTACACTCGCATTAACATCTGCTACCCATGTGTATGTGACCAATAAAATTTGGTTTGATGTTAACGGTTTGGTGAAAAATTGTGTAAAATAAACATTTTGACTCTTGAGGCTGGTGGTCAATAACGGTAGGTCACAGGCAGACAAATAAGACATCCTCATGATCTGTGGAGTCCCGGCATTCGGTGTATATCAACGTATTCCGTGTTTATTTCCTTTATGCTTCACAACGCTAACCGGAATCTATGTAGCAGTCATCTTGAATTTTCATCACCTCGGCCTGCCGTTATATATTCGTATGCCCATATATGGTAGTAAGTCACGCCAAAGATTTTAAGGCACAGATCAATAGCCAAGACACCCAGCTTTTGCAGATAGGGGCTACTGTTCTCATACCAGACTGAATTGAAATTGAATTTTTTAAAAGCTAGAGTCCCCAAATATGGGGACTTTACATTTATGTGGTTGAACACTATTATTGCACACAGAGTGAGTCCGTGCAACTTATTATGTGACTTAAGCAAATTTTTACTCCTGAATGTATTTAAGCTTCCCATAACAAAGGGGCTGAATACTTATTGACTCAAGACATTTCAGCTTTCATTTTTAAATTTTTAATTTAAATTTTGAAAAACATTATTCCACTTCAACATTATGGTATTGTGTGTAGGCCAGTGACAAGAAAATAAGTAAATTTAATACATTTTAAATTCAGGCTGTAACACAACAAAATGTGTAAAGGGGTGTGAATAATTTCTGAAGGCACTATATGTGAGCTGTTGGCCAGAACGCACATGACAATACCAAAGTGGGCACATTCTATATACACTGCTCAAAAAAATAAAGGGAACACTTATACAACACAATGTAACTCCAAGTCAATCACACTTCTGTGAAATCAAACTGTCCACTTAGGAAGCAACACTGATTGACAATAAATTTCACATGCTGTTGTGCAAATGGAATAGACAAAAGGTGGAAATTATAGGCAATTAGCAAGACACCCCCAATAAAGGAGTGATTCTGCAGGTGGTGACCACAGACCACTTCTCAGTTCCTATGCTTCCTGGCTGATGTTTTGGTCACTTTTGAATGCTGGCGGTGCTCTCACTCTAGTGGTAGCATGAGATGGAGTCTACAACCCACACAAGTGGCTCAGGTAGTGCAGCTCATCCAGGATGGCACATCAATGCGAGCTGTGGCAAGAAGGTTTGCTGTGTCTGTCAGCGTAGTGTCCAGAGCATGGAGGTGCTACCAGGAGACAGGCCAGTACATCAGGAGACGTGGAGGAGGCCGTAGGAGGGCAACAACCCAGCAGCAGGACCGCTACCTCCGCCTTTGTGCAGGGAGGAGCACTACCAGAGCCCTGCAAAATGACCTCCAGCAGGCCACAAATGTGCATGTGTCTGCTCAAACGGTCAGAAACAGACTCCATGAGGGTGGTATGAGGGCCCAACGTCCACAGCTGGGGGTTGTGCTTACAGCCCAACACCGTGCAGGACGTTTGGCATTTGCCAGAGAACACCAATATTGGCAAATTCGCCTTTGGCGCCCTGTGCTCTTCACAGATGACAGCAGGTTCACACTGAGCACATGAGCACGTGACAGACGTGACAGAGTCTGGAGACGCCGTGGAGAACGTTCTGCTGCCTGCACCATCCTCCAGCATGACCGGTTTGGCGGTGGGTCAGTCATGGTGTGGGGTGGCATTTCTTTGTGGGGCCGCACAGCCCTCCATGTGCTCGCCAGAGGTAGCCTGACTGCCATTAGGTACCGAGATGAGATCCTCAGAGCCCTTGTGAGACCATATGCTGACACATGCACATTTGTGGCCTGCTGGAGGTCATTTTGCAGGGCTCAACTACCTTATATTTTATTGTGTTACTTTAGTTTATTTAGTAAGTATTTTCTTAACTCTATTTCTTGAACGGCATTGTTGGTTAAGGGCTTGAAAGTAAGCATTTCATATTTTGAAATTGCACCCTGTGTATCGTACTATTTTAACTCTCAACAGTAAGTTGGGACCACGACTGAGTTACCCCCCCATATAAAAACCAAAGCCTAAGGCCTATGACTTGTTAATCTGTCCCTGGATAAGTGATCAGTATGGTTGGTGCCGATCATTTTCAGTTTATCGTCCCAGCTCTACTCCAAACACACATACAAAACCCCTGTTCACAATGAAAACAGTTTTTATTTCGTTTTACATGGAAACCCCTGGACATACATATTTGATGAGTGATATTTCTCTCGCTCTTACAGACTTACTTTTCATGTTTTTGTTATCAATAAAATCAGTTTTGTGTTTAACATGTGGTGATACAGTTATAGCAATAGCTTATATATAAAACAACCTTCAATTCATGCGTTTTTATTATTTTGTTTTACATTAGAAAGACACACTCAGGGTGACATTTGACAACAACAAAATCTGTGCTTGTCTAAACAAGCTGTATCACTTCAAAACACTCACCACATCATCCACTGTATTTTAAAAAAATGCTTGGAATGCAACAGATGTATGAATTTAACCCATGTTAATTGTTGCTGCCCTCTTATGGACATCATACAATGCAAGGCTTTGAAATAAAGCTATTGGGAGTAATACAGCCTCAACACCACAGACATTAAAACCCCTTAGGGATCGTTTCATGAGTTGTGAATTTTTTTATCTGAATTTCTCTGGGTCTACTCTTCCTTTTTCATAACAACCGCTTAAGCTTAAGGGCAGCAGATAGCCTCGAGGTTGAAGCGTTGGGTCAGTAATCGAAAGAATAACAAAAAAAAATCTGTTGCTGTGCCCTTAAGGCATTTCCATTGCACACTTGTGTGTAACAGGACAAATATAAGCACCCCCCCAAATTATTATTATGCGACAGTTTAGTTAATGTGTTAATGTCTCTTTTTGCTACACACGTCTTTACAGTATATCCCTGTATCACCACAGCGAGGAATAGTTAAACTGAACTCTTAGTAAATACCTCATGTGGGTCTGGGCAGGGTTATAGACAATGAACTCGTTGTAGAGGAGGGAGTAGCCGCCACCTGCTCCCACCCCAGTCTTCCTTCCAGGCCCCATTGGGACTGTCACTCCATCCCTGAGAGAACCACAGAACAGAGAAAGAGAGAGAGCGAGGAGACAATAGTGAACAATGGAAGAGTCATAAACAACATGTAAGACGGAAATCTTGATTCAGGTTCAAGTAAAAATACTAGAAATGTCTGTTTTTTATAACTCATCTGTGTTAGAGTAAACCAACCAACCAACCAACCAAACATTTACAGTGAGTGAAAGGGAGAGAAACTCACAATGTGACAGCGTTCCTGGGGTCTGGGCTTGTCTGTCCAAGGCCCTTGGTGCTGTGTTTCCCTGCAGGTAGTTTGGCAGCCTCATAGTCAGCTGCTAACAGCTCGTTACTGTCACCCAGGGCAACCTGTTACCAAGACAATGAATAAACAGACGACTTGTTACCAAGGGAGTACACACATCATATTGCATCACACAGGGATACATATATATATATTTTTTATTACATGTATGTACATTCTAATGTTTTTTTCGTTATGTGTTGGATCCCAGTAAGACTAGCTGTCACCATCGGCTAATGGGGATCCTAATAAATCAAATGAAAAATAGCAGGTGTATGGAAACAAACACTTCATATGGATTAGATCATTTCCAGAAGGGTTATTCTCAAATTGGAAACAATGCATTTGTGTAGAGGAAAAAAATAGAGCTACAAATCTCACACCTCACTCAGCAGTAGGAGTCCAGTTTTGTTGCGTTGATTGGCAAAGCAGTAGTTGGCACTTTTTGATGACATGTCAGCAAAGTAAATACCTTTCCCAAACTAGGAGAAAGAAACAATTGTCATCGCCCTGTAATGCAGCAGGTGAACATGTGCCATTTCATTTCAGTCATATTCTCTCTCGCAGTCTCTCACACACACAATCTCACTCACCATGTATCCAGTGACAGGAGCCTCTGGAGGGGCCACTCTGAGGCCCTGGCTGAGGATTCCAACCCAGTTAGACAGACGAGAGCCATGCCACAGCAGCGTCCTGAGGGAGACACACACAATAACAATGCAGAACATACCCTCAAGGAGAATCATTCACTACGGGTACCATCTTTATTTTAAAAGCCCTTTTAAAGTGGCATCGGACAGCCTGTGTAAGCAGACAATAAAACATGAGGTACCTGTTGTGTAGTTGTGAGAGGAAGCCATTCTTCTCCCCCTCCCTGTCCACAGCGAAGATGTCCAGAACAGTCATGGTAAAGTCCGAGTGAGTGGGAGCATGGGATGTCTGAAGATATCTCTCAATCACCTTCAGAGAGAGAACAACAATTGAGCAGTGGAAGGAAGAGACAGCCTACCTGATCAATTTATGCAGGCTTTTGTTCCAACCCAGCTGTAACAGACCTCTAAACTACACATGAAAATACTTTGAGTAAACTCAACTAAAGCACAGGTGCTCACCTGATACTCTTGGCTACAAGAGGACAGTGGCTGTAGCTGGCACTGGAGGGCGTTGTACTGTCTGTCCAAAGGATGCTCATCACCGTAGGCACTGGACTGGACCATCTTCACTGCTATCTGGATGTCACTCAGTGCCTGGAGATAGACAACACACTGTCAAACAGACTGCAGACGGCATGATTCCATACCAAACCAACGTCCAGCAATTTCAATTTGTAAGAAAATGTTATTGAATGGTAGGATCGGCAGGTAACAGAAAATACAGTACTCAAATAAGTCAAGCTCACTTCTAATAAAGCAATTTTTTCCTTCAGCTCCTCTTCTGAGCGGATTATTGGGGGAGTTCGCAACCTGGGAAAAATATAATAAAATTGTTATTTACCATGAATGGACATATGCCAGTGGACAGAGCAGCTTGAAATACAGAACATTCATTACTGACCCAAAGTCATGGGGGATGCGTGTGTAGAACTGGTTGCATGCCTCCAGTAGCTCGCGGCTGCTTCCCTTTCTCTTCACACACTCCTCAATCTTCTTCAGGGCTGAGTAACCTGCACGAATCTGCTCTGTTGTAAGCTTGCCTACAGAGAAAAACAACCGCAATTAAAAGTTACAAAAACAATGTCACATTTACTTTGTCCGTTATTTTGACTGTTACACATACTCACCGAGAGGAGCTTTTCGGGTGTCAAACTTCATCTCCAGCACACATTCCTCCATGGCCTTGATGTCACAGATCAGTTCGAGAAGGGACTGGACCTTCACATCCAGCTTGGAGGGCTTTTTCTGGGACAGTGATGCAAGCGGGGGCTGGGGCTCTTCCTGGAAAAGGAGGAACACTGGTTAGGCACAGATTCACCTGCCTGTGGACCATTAAGGTCAGAGGGGTGGGAGAGAAGATATAGAATGGAGAACTAATGAATGCAGAATGGGGATATGTAGATGATTTCACACTTGTGTGTATAAGGTAGTTGTTGAGAAATTGTTAGATTACTTGTTAGATATTACTGCATGGTCGGAACTAGAAGCACAAGCATTTCGCTACATTCGCATTAACATCTGCTAACCATGTGTATGTGACCAATAAAATTTGATTTGATTTGTTTGAGAGATAAAACACTGACAATATGAGGAAAGTCTGAGATGATTATTCCTTGCCTTTCCATTGGTACTGTAGTCCATAAACACCATGTCATATTTTCCTGCAACCTTCTCAAAGTTTGCCCGGTGTGCCCACTCGTTCTTGGTCTTATCCAGAAACCTACATCAAAACACAAATGAATACATTATCCTCTTAGCAATATTCACTTAGTTCAAAAGTGTAGCTTTTTCCCCAATCATTCAAACACCCAATATCACTCAACTCCCATCATATACACACACACACAACACCCCCAGCCCACTCACTTTTTCTTGAAGAGATCTTTGGCTTGAAGAAGATCTCCACCACAGGGAACTAGATTGCTCTGTCCAACCTTACCAACTAAAGAGAGATGGCACCATGTGTTAGAAATCACTACTTCCCAATATCACAAAACATTTGGGAAAACAAAGACATGAACCCACCTCGTCCCCATCTAAACCACACGCTGTAGGCCTTGACACTGTCATCCTGAAGTAGCTGGATCAGGAAAAATTTGTTGTTGTTGAACTGAAGATTTGTCTGTGAAACAACAAACAAAACATCTCCCTTACAAATCATTTAGCAAATACACTTATGTAGTTACTATGTTGTTATGTTTTTACCTGGTTTAACATTACATCATATACGTCATTTCCTTCACTGTAGACATGGGCCTGTGAGGAAAAGAGAGGGTTTAGAATTGGTGAGAAGGGAATAGTCTGGAATACCCAACCCTAGGTAACAGTGACTAGGGACTTGTTTCAATTATGGACTGTTTTGGCATAGAGGAACTACGTCACTGCCTACCTCACTACTTTATCGCTTGAATAAAATACAAAAGAGTAGCTAGCCCGATGGAGATCAATGGAGATTATTTTTAATAATGAGTGCATTTCGCAAGTGGCTAGTTTGCAACAACTACCTTCACTAAAACACTGCAATGGTTTTGCCTGCAAACAACGCCCTCCAGTTTTGAATCACGCCATTCTGACATGTCTGCCTCGTTATTTGTTGGGATAGTCATCTGTCTGAGGAGGACACGCCCGGAACATATTTTTTCCCTTATTGAAAGTTGCAAAAAGTGTCCCATCATTGAAACCAGACCTTAGTCAATTTTTCTAGATTTTGTGCATACTGCATACATGGTAGATTGTGTCAGAGGCATGTGACTAAAACACTTTCAAACAAACTCCACATTGAGAACTGTGACCAAAGCTGGTCTTAAAAAAGCTCACAGATGTCTAGGTGACAAAACCACGGCGAGGGTTGAGCATCATAAGAGAACGTTTCAGTTGCCAGTCAAAAAAACAACAACTGTGTACTGTACCTTGCCGGCTTTGCATTCTGAATCAACTGGAGCCTTTCCTTTCATGACCACAGTCTTCACAATCTCTGCACAACATAAACAGCACCGTTAATTAGAGGTCGACCGATTAATCGGAATGGCCGATTAATTAGGGCTGATTTCAAGTTTTCATAACAATCGGAATTCGGTAAATTTGGACGCCGATTTAGCCCTTTTTTTCCCCACACCTTTATTTAACTAGGCAAGTCAGTTAAGAACAGATTCTTATTTTCAATGACGGCCTAGGAACGGTGGGTTAACTGCCTTGTTCAGGGGCAGAACGACAGATTTTTACCTTGTCAGCTCAGGGATTCAATCTTGCAACCTTACGGTTAACTAGTCCAACGCTCTAACCACCTGCCTCACGAGGAGCCCGCCTGTTACGCGAATGCAGTAAGAAGCCACGGTAAGTTGCTAGCTAGCATTAAACTTATCTTATAAAAAACAATCAATCATAATCACTAGTTATAACTACACATGATTGATGATATTACTAGTTTATCTAGCGTGTCCTGCATTGCATATAATCGATGCATTCGCGAAAAAGGACTGTTGTTGCGCCAACGTGTACCTAACCATAAACATCAATGCCTTTCTTAAAATCAATACACAGAAGTATATATTTTTAAACCTGCATATTTAGCTAAAATAAATCCAGGTTAGCAGGCAATATTAACCAGGTGAAATTGTGTCACTTCTCTTGCGTTCATTGCACGCAGAGTCAGAGTATATGCAACAGTTTGGGCCGCCTGGCTCATTGCGAACTAATTTGCCAGAATTTTACGTAATTATGACATAACATTGAAGGTTGTGCAATGTCACAGGAATATTTAGACTTATGGATGCCACCCGTTAGATAAAATACGGAACGGTTCCGTATTTCACTGAAAGAAAAAACATTTTGTTTTCGAAATGATAGTTTCTGGATTCGACCATATTAATGACCTAAGGCTCGTATTTCTGTGTGTTATGTTATAATTAAGTCTATGATTTGATAGAGCAGTCTGACTGAGCGATGGTAGGCACCAGCAGGCTCGTAAGCATTCCTTCAAACAGCACTTTTGTGCGTTTTGCCAGCAGCTCTTCGCAATGCTTCAAGCATTGCACTGTTTATGACTTCAAGCCTATCAACTCCCGAGATTAGGCTGGTGTAACCGATGTGAAATGGCTAGCTAGTTGGCGGGGTGCGTGCTAATAGCATTTCAAACGTCACTCGCTCTGAGACTTGGAGTAGTTGTTCCCCTTGCTCAGCATGGGTAACGCTGCTTCGAGGGTGGCTGTTGTCGATGTGTTCCTGGTTCGAGCCCAGGTAGCGGCGAGGAGAGGGATGGAAGCTATACTGTTACACTGGCAATACTAAAGTGCCTATAAGACCATCCAATAGTCAAAGGTATATGAAATACAAGTCGTATAGAGAGAAATAGTCCTATAATTCATATAACTACAACCTAAAACTTCTTACCTGGGAATATTGAAGACTCATGTTAAAAGGTACCACCAGCTTTCATATGTTCTCATGTTCTGAGCAAGGAATTTAAACGTTAGCTTTCTTACATGGCACATATTGCACTTTTACTTTCTTCTCCAACACTTTGTTTTTGCATTATTTAAACCAAATTGAACATGTTTCATGATTTATTTGAGGCAAATTGATTTTATTGATGTGTTATATTAAGTTAAAATAAGTGTTTATTCAGTATTGTTGTACCGTAATTTCCGGACTATAAGCTGCTACTTTTTTCCCACGCTATGAACCTTGCGCTTTATACAATGACGCGGCTAATTTATGGATTTTTCCCGCTTTCACAAATTCTTGCCGCCAAAAAACTGAGCACCGTCACATAATGTGAAGTAAATCGAGCGCGCTCAAACTTTCCATCATTCTGATTACGGTAGTCATTTTGTCACCCTCATCATGGCAAAGACACGGAGAAATGCATATGATGCAGCTTTCAATTTGAAGGCGATCGATCTGGCTGTTTGAAAAGGAAATAGAGCTGCTGCACGGGAGCTTGGCCTTAATGAGTCGATGATAAGACGTTGGAAACAGCAGCGTGAGAAACTGACTTAGTGCAAAAAGACAACAAAAGCTTTCAGAGGAAAGAAAAGCAGATGGCCCGAAATAGAAAATGAGGCTTGGATGACAAGTGGGGAGAAATCCTTCACTAAAACGGGCCGCATGCGAAGAGCGACTTATGGTCAAGTCTGCCAGTGGGTCCTGACAGCGTGGAGCTGCTGCGTATTGAAGAGGGCAGCATAAGCTCAGCGGGGAATTTGCCTCCGGATGAAAGTGAGGAGAGCACAATGAAAACGATCCAACATCGGATGAAGCAATTCTGAGGCTATTCAACTCCGACACCAAAGGAGATGACTTCAGTGGTTTCAGTGCACAGGAGGAAGATAGTGACCAAGGACTTTCTTGGTGTTACTGTTTACTGCTATTTAAAAAAAAAAAAAAATGTTACAAGCCTGTTTCGTTAAAGCCTATTTATTTTTGTTACAAGACGTGTTTCGTTAAAGCCTATTTACTTTTGTTACAAGCCGTGTTTCGTTTAAAGGCTGTGTAAAGTTCATTTGTTTCAATGTACCGGTAGGCACCTGCGGCTTATTTATGTACAAAATAATTTTTATTTTTTTTTATTCAGTGGGTGCGGCTTATAGTCAAGTGCGCTTAATAGTCCAGCAATTAGGGTAATTGTCATTATTACTAATATATATATATATATATATATATATATATATATATATTATTATTATTATTATTTTTTTTTTTTTTTTAATCAGCCGATTAATCGGTATCGGCTTTTTTGGTGTTTCGGTGTTGAAAAATCATAATCGGTCGACCTCTACCGTTAATACACAACGAATCAAAAAGACGTCTGACATTAACCACAATTATTAAGAGAACATGAACACATTACAAAGAGCCATCAGTATACAGTAATTGACACAACCCCTTACATTACTGTATCACACATGAACAAAAATAGATTCCATGTCCTAAAATCATGGGTATTTATAGCATTGAAAGCACTTTAGACAACACATTTAAATTATAAAAATGGAAGGAAATGCTGGAACCTTTGCTCTCCATTTCTTCCACGTGCATCACTTTACTTTTCTTCTGGCTCCTTCCCTCACCCCGCTTCTTCTTGGCGATTGGCTGCTCCTCCATTTCCTCCACTTTAATCTGGACTGGACTCGCATCTTGTTGGGTTAAATCCACTGCATCTCCTCCATTTAAACTCTCTACAGGGAGAGCATGTGTTGGTTTGTTGTAGCTAACACATATACATAGACACATGTTATATCCACATTGCCAACTGACCTGGTTTCAGTGTGTGCGAGCGTATTTTCCTTTTGTACTTGGTTACTGTGTTGACCTGGACCATCTTCTTCAAGTCTACGTCATATGCTGCCCCAGAGCCAAACGTCAGTGAGACCGTGGCGTCTCCAGAGCTTAGGGCTGAGTCTAGCTGGGCACATGCTGATGGTGGGTATGGCTCCCACTGACCCTCATCCCCCTTCCACTGCCACACTGAGGAAAGAACAGTCACAGAGATTAATACAACAACGCAACAGATGCTGTAGACTAGACATACACGTTTTTGCATAGCTATGTTTCAGTCAAACAGAGAGCTATAAAGCTTCATAGACAATCAATGTCACAACAGACTTTGAGTCAAGCAAACTTTTCAACAAGTTTTTATAAAATCAGAATAGTTATCAGCTCCTGTCAGTACTTTGTTAGTGGCTAATTAACGTTAAGTAAGCAAAATTACACGAAACCGAAGCGTAGCTAGCTAGCCAGCTAACAACAAAGCTAACGTTAGCCTGCTAGCAAGCACTAACCTGTCTTGGACGGAGACACTCCATTTTCTGATGCTAACGTTACACCTTGAGATGTGTTCCTGGAGCTTCTTGTGCGTCTCATGTTTTACAATGTTTATGTCACTTGCCAAATAAGAACGTTTTTTTGTATCGAAGAACACTTAAAGAATTTAGACAGATGCAGACTAGAAAGTGATCAACGCGGGAAATCACCCAACCAGCTAGCGCCTCTGTTGAGATACGCTGTGGATTAGCTCGGCAACAACGGTTCCGCCTTAGCGTTTTCCTAGGCGGAAGTATTTGGTTAACGTACACGTGATCGCTTCGCATGTTGTGTCAGCTAGGTAGCAAATAGCTAGCTATTTAGTATAGTTACTATTCCATGTAGACATTTGGGATTGTTAAAACGAAGATATGGCTTTTCGAGCTTATGGTGCGCGTGTCCTTTATCAAAGGGAGGATGCTGTGAGGATAATGTACAGAGTATGTCTTGTTTTTGCTCTTCTCGCCCTGTCATTGATCCATTCTCTCAAATGTGCCCTTTTCTACTATGTTCCATCCTTAATTTTTTGTTACTTTAAAGTCCAATTGAAGACTGACCATCCTTATTCATAGATGTTGGGAATAATAATATTGAGGATGTTAATGACAGTTATGTCTCGAATAACTTGTCTTTACCCACAGGCACTAAGTGCAGAAGTGCATCCCCAATCCCATGCAGACTTCCTAAAAGGTGCTCCCCACAGGAAACACCCAGGGGTGACAAATCTGAAGACACTGCGCCTGCCAGATGAACTCCAGAAAGCAGCACAAGCTATCATTCATGGTAGAGGAGATTTGACATCCATATCTCAATAGTGTTACTTCTTGCCATGGTATTTATTTTGAGTAATACAATATCACGAGACAGTGTTACCATTTAGTGGCAGTGTTATTCTATTACCATTTAGTGACAGTGTTATTCTAGTCTTTTATCCTCCCAACTTGCAGGCACAGAAGTGAGTGGGTTGGTTGACAAAGCACGCAGTCTCACCAACTTCCTGTGGAGCAGGAAAAGAGCACCCGAGGATGTAACACTGAGGGAAAGAGCCATGGCCCTGGAGAAGAATCTGTGGGAGAAGACAAAAGAGAAGGGTGGAGGTGACAGACTTAATACAAATGGGTGTTAAAAGAAAGAGAGGGGCAGAGATTGGCGATATGGAATGTTGGGAGTGAGAGAAAGGTGAACTGGTTGAACGACTTCCAGGAAAGATGGAGAACATGTGGTAGTGTGAAATTAACGTCTGTTTTTATTTAAGATGTAGATCTTCAACTGCTGGAGACCCAAATCACAAAGAAAGTGCTGTCCGATCTCAGGAAGACAACATACCACTGGTCCCCTATGAGGTAGCTATGTGTGTTTTCCTCAGCTATGAACATCTCTGCATGGTAAGCTTAAAGTAGCATGTAACTTAATCTTTCTGTCTCACTCTGCTCTTCTGTCTCTCTGTCCTAGGTACGATGAAGAGTTGGGTGTGGTGTACATGGTTGCTAAGCTGGCAGGTGGCTACGCTGCAGTGAAAAGAGTTCTAAATGAGGTAAAGTAATCAGTCGTACCACATATTAACATGCTTTATATACAGTCTGATCCCCTCTTGCCAACAGTGGGACCATTGCATGACCCTCTCTTTTTTTTCATCACTCTTTCCAGATAAAGAAAAGAGATCCTTCCTTCTCCCCTCATTCTCTCTTGGACTTTGGTTCAGGATTAGGAACAGCTGTCTGGTGAGGATCAGAACAATAACATAATTTCAGTTGTCTGTGTAGTGAGACTTCACATTTAAGATTTTCCTTCCTTTTTTCCCAGGGCATCACACTCATTTTGGGGTGATACGTTGAAGGAGATGGTGTGTGTCGACAATTCTGGGGCAATGAACACTATAGCAGATCGCCTTCTCAGAGGTACACTATGCACCTCCAGTCATTCATGTCAATGTACAGGGAGCGAGACAGATAATTACATAATCATTATACTGTTCTTTGTTGAGCAGGCAGCAGCGAAAAAGATGAGCCTGTCATCAAACAAGTATACTTCCGTCAGTTCCTTCCTGTCTCCCCTAAGGTTAGTCTAGTTACCTTCAATGTGTCTAGTTATGTGCAAGACTAACAATGTGATGGCATTAGTGATGATGCAGTGTTATACTTTCAGGTGCAATTTGATCTGGTGGTGGGGGCCTTTTCTCTGTCAGAATTGGCCAGTCAAAAGGAGAGGGAAGACGCCATACTCACTTTGTGGAGAAAGACCAGCTCTTATCTGGTTGGTGAAAATGTTCCCTCACACCCCGTCCATTAGACAATAAGTAATATTACCTTGAATCACCCCAACCTCTTTTCTTTGAACTCTGCTCTTGTTGTAGGTGCTGGTAGAAAATGGGACCAAAGAGGGCCACCAGATACTTATGGATGCCAGAGACATACTTCTTAAGGTCTCACTCTCTCAAACATATATTATAGTCACCTGCTTTTAATATCTAAATCCATGAGTCATTGAAAGTATAATGATGCCTTTATTACTCTAATCCCAGAAACAAGAAAGAACAGCCCATGACCCTAGAAGACCATCTGTGTTTGCCCCAGTATGTTATTATATATGAACCACCTTATAATACATTATGTCTCATTCGCCAGTATATTTCACCCATGTGTTTTTTTGTCTGCTTTGTTTTGAGTGTCCTCATGAATCACCTTGTCCCAAGCTGTTCCAACTGCCCTTAGTACCCTGCAACTTCTCTCAAGCCTACAGCCCACTCCCTTTACCTGGGGTAAGAGATCATTTTGAAGGATCTGACTGTATTTTCTGGTTGTTGGCTTACTTGGCCATGTGTCAACAATGGTGTCAACAATGAATGCAAGATAATCTGGCCTGTCCTATTCTTAGTCCTGTTATTTCTTTCACAGGCTCCAGACCGACTGACCGAGAGGTTCAGCTACCTGGTTCTGTCAAGAACAGACTGGGCAGGTGGAGAGGGGCTGGACTGGGCCAGGCTCACAGCACCAGTGCTGCGCAGGCCGAGACATGTTCACTGTCAGGTCTGCTGCTCTAGTGGAGAGATTAAACGGGTTGTGGTGACAGCCCATCGACATGGCAGGTATGTTGAATCCTCCAACTAGCATCATTACACTTCCACTGTCCAAGTTAAACTGCATACATGACTGATTGTATCTTTTCCACGCAGAGACGTGTATCGCTGTGCCCGGAGTAGTGATTGGGGAGATCAACTGCCAATCATTCAGCCAGAGGATGATTCAAGTAATTTAGACTGACCAGTCAGTGCCATTATGAATGAACGAGATAGAAACACCCTCCAAGGTCATCCTTCCTGGTGCTGTGAAATCAACTGTTCCCTTCATAGACTGATCAAAAACAGGTTGACATCATCAGGCTGAGGATAACTGACATGAAACACCAACATTTGATTTAAGCACAACTCTCCTTCTAAAAGGGTCTGTGGTGGAGATTGTTAATGTGAACATTGTTCAATATATGACTGTTAAGGACACGGCAATAAAAGTGTATGATTTGTTAAATCCTGTGTTTACTAAGTGAATAAGTGCCAAACACATTCATCATACTTTGGTCAGAAACCCACCCTCCGCTCACCACGATCTATAAATTGCATGTTGTTTCCTGTAATGGGGAATAACATATTTACATTGTAAATAAAAATTAAGAAACAGTGAAGTTCAAGTGCTCAAATCATGTTACTCATTACATTCTGAGGTCACAGAAACCTCTAGGCTGAGAATGCATTATTGGCTAACGTGTAGAAGATTTTATATATGTACATATTCCTGTCTTGCAGTGGACACTGGACACTTTTTTGAAAGACAGGGTCCATCATATTTATTCAGGAAAAAAGCTCACATCAGTGAAGTTCTCTCACGTTACAAAATCTAATCTCTTCAGTCTCTTGACATCTCCTGTTTCACATCTAGCTCTCAACAATCTCCTTCAGGGCAGAGCTCAGGTCTGGGTACTGGTACTGAAAGCCTGACTCCAGAGTCCTCTTGGGTTCTACTTTCTGACCCTGGGTTAGCACTATGGCTCTCTCTGAACCCATTAGGGCATCAATGACAAATCCAGGCACAGGGAAGACAGTGGGTCTCCTCAGAACCCGGCCCAGCTCTTTGGTGAACTCGTAATTGGTGTTCAGTGCTGGGGCAACACCGTTAAACACTTGAGGGACAGCAGAGGAGGGGGTGTCGGGAGAGGGCTCCAGGGCATGAGCGATGATTCCAGCCAGGTCAGAGACATGGATCCAGGGGAATGGTTGTCTGCCAGACCCCAAAGTGCCTCCAAGGCCTAGCCAGAAAGGAGTCATCATCTGCTTCATGGCACCACCATCACGACCCAGTACTACCCCTGTTGGAGGAAGGCAGTAGAGCAGGGGTATCAGTGGTGAAATCACAAAAGACTGCCATCTCATTCAAAGGACCGTATTCATATTAACATTGTCCAGTTGTATCTAACGCACATACACACACTCTGATAGTAAATGTATAGTACTCACCTGGTCTGATTACTACTTGTCTGGTATTCTGTGCAATGTTTTCAGGAAGACGCCCCGCCCACTCCCATTCCTTCACCAGTCTTGACAGGAGGTCAAATGGCGTCCACTCACTGTCTTCTGTGTACTGAGCTGTTAGACTGGGTTTATAACATGCTGTGGGGAAGAGACAAAAATAAACCAACAACTATGGTAAAAATATTGTAATGTTTGTGATTATCTAAGGATGCTTTAAGTGTCATTGAAACTTTATGCAAGGAACCTAGGATACTTACCTACACCTGTGACTAGGACCCAAGCATGAGGGGGACTGGGGGACCCAGCAATGGCTTGAGCCAGAATTGTGGTTGTGTCAATCCGACTGGAGAACAGATCCTTCCTATAACCCTCATTCCACCTGTACCAACATGGAGGAGGGAGAACCAATGAGGGGGGTGGGGTTGAGAGGGACAAACATAAAAAGAAAAGAGAGAGAGAGAGGGAGGCAAAGAGTGGTATGGAAAGACTCCAGTCCATGATGGATATTAACCTGTATTTAAAGCGTTTATCAAACTGTCCCCTTTTCTTTTTATCTCAGATCCTCAAATTCTACAGCTGCACCAGAGAGCATATTGACTCGCTACATCACCACTTTGTATAGCAAATGCACCGCCCTCGACCGCAAAGCGCTACAGAGGGTGGTGCAGACGGCCCAGTACATCACTGGGGCAGAGCTCCCTGAAATCCAGGACCTCTTTATCAGGTGGTGTCAGAGGTAAGCCCAAAAAATTGCCAAAGACTTCAGGCACCCGAAGACTGTTCACTCTGCTAGCGTCCGGCAAATGGTTCCGGAGCATCGGCTCTCGGACCAACAGGCTCCGAGACAGCTTCTACCCCCAAACCACAAGACAGCTACATAGTTAATTAAATGGTTACAAGGACTCTACGTTGACCCTATCTTGCAATGACTATGCACACTCACAAGACTATATATACACAGACTCACACACCGACACAACACACTCACACTTTCACACTCATCATATGCAGCTGCTACTCTGTTCTTTATTCTTACTCTTATTATTATCTATCCTGATACCTAGTCACTTTACCCTGCCTTTATTTACATATCTACCTCAAATCCCTCTTACCCCTGCACATTGATCTGGTATTCGTACTCTCTGTATACATCTCCATGCTTGTGTATTCTATTCCTCATGTATTTTACTCTGTATAGTTGGGAATGGCTCGTAAGCAAGCATTTCACATCAGTTTACAACCGTTGCATTTGCCACATGTGACAAATAAAATCTGATGGTCCAGCACCATCCTCAGACAATTGCTTTCATTTTTGGAAAAGGCTTAAAATGAGGGCTTAATGAGGGCTCCATTGCTCACCATCGCAGTGGGTTCATAAGATTCTCCCCAGACAGATTGACAGCAGCCTCACATGGTGGGAGGCCACCAGACTCCAATTCACCCTGCAAACAGGGCATGAGATAGCTTTTTAATTATTGTTAATTAGGTGACACCATGTGTTATGTTTGGGTGTCAACATTAAAGATTCCAATAGATAATAACTTCAATAATAAATGCCATTTAGCAGATGCTTTTATCCAGTGACTTATAGTCATTTGTGCATACAAAGATCCCTTATGGTTGCTAATATGAAGAATGGTTACTCTGTAGGAGTGAGGAATACTTGTATTATAATACTAAAGGAAAATGAATGACAAATATTTCAGTGCGTGCTCTGCTCATGACAGTGCTATAAAATTAGGTCATAATCATACCCATGTGATCTTTCCCAGACCTGGCTGTCGAGATATTATTGTGACTTCATGACCTTTGTTTTTGAGTAAACGAGTCAGCTCTCTTCCCACAAACCCAGATCCTCCTCCTGATGAAAATAAAAGGCAGAGAGAATATTACAAGCCAGGATAAATACAAGCTCACATGATTGATTATATCAGTGGTTCTCAAACTTCTCCTTGGGGACCCCTAGATGTTACTCAATTTTGTTGTAGCCCTGAAGTAGCTCACCTAATTCACCTAGTGAAGGGCTTGATAATTAGTTGACAAGTTCAATCAGGTATGCTAACTCTGGAATAGATCAAATACATGGAACAGGTTTGACAACCACAAGATTAGATTAGGGAAACTGCTGTTACTAATTGGTATTTTATTTTTCATAGTCCAAAACATAGACTATGCTAGAAATTTGGATGAGAATATGAATAAAACTCTGAACCTGTATAAACAACCAGCATAAGAGGCATAAGAATCTTAGCTCACCAAACAATACAGATAAGTGTTAAAAGAAACGTCATATTGACGCGCATGCGCACATCGCTCAGTTACAAAACAAGGTAGCTGGCTACATTTACAAGGGTTTTTAAATGTGAACGAAATGTCTTTAGTAAAACTGACGTGGTTCCTCTAAAGTTACCGCACACATGACATGAAACTGGAACCACAGAATGCATGTTTGATAACGATTTCTATAACTAGCTAATAGTATACTTTCAATGTAGCAAACACTCAGTTACAAGTAGCCAAGTAACGTTGCGCTATTGAGGCAAATCATTGTAACTGACTTGCCTAGTTAAATAAAATAAAAATGTCTGATTTATACATACCTATTAGCACTCTCATAACACACAATTTCCAGTTCCAAGGTTGGAATTCTGCTTTCCTGTGTTGATTGTGCACAGTACACTAACTCAAATTGGCACGGGGCGGCGGGTAGCCTAGCGTTGGACTAGTAACGTTAACAGAAAGATTTCAAGATCGAATTCCCGAGCAGCCAAGGTTAAAATCTGTCGTTCTGCCCCTAAACAAGGCAGTTAACCCCTATGCCGTCATTGAAAATATGAATTTGTTCTTAACTGACTTGCCTAGTTAAAGAAAGTTAAAATATTTTTTAAAAAAGTATACACAGAAGAATTTGTTCAACGGTGTCCAGTAGATATGTCACATGCCAAACTGGACAGAGCCTTCCTCCATTTTTGTGAGGTAAGGAAAATAACTTGCTGTCCTTTCAATCCAATTATACAATCACTATCTTGTATTACGCTTACAAACGGAGATTTAAAAAAAACGCAATGTGTTTCCAGCAACACTTTATACTAAATGGCAATAGTTATCAAAACAAACATTTGTTCCATTAATCTGATATTGATTTATAAAGGCCAATTGACTCACATACCAATAACTGGCTGATATCTGATCTGGTATTTTAAAATGTATGTTTAGAAAATATGGATATACCAGATCAGTTATCAGCCAGTTATTGGTTTGTGAGTCAATTGGCCTTTATAAATCAATATCAGATTAATGGAACAAATTTTTGTTATGATAACAACATTTTGTTTTTTATTATAACATAATAGTTTGATCCCAAATTATTGATTTGGACTGAACTAGGTGCCGGTACTCATTTTGGTGCCGGTATTGTTTACATTAAGGTTCAGGAGCTCCATTATATTTTTGAGCTAATGCTCTTAAAGAGGCACATGAGCTCAAGCATCCGGTGAGTTCCTGCCCAAGTCAAGCACTGCACACGGGTCAATTATTTCCTCTGAGAAAGTGTGACTTGTTGTATTCTCAGATATCCAGATTGAAGGGGGAAATTATAGCGAACCGTGACAATTTCTATATTACATCTAGTCAAACTCGGGATTGATCTTTCGCGGCTTAAAGTGTACAGCGTTGATTCGTTCCACGCGGAACTAAAACAAAGACGTGTCTTAGGGGGAGATACCACACCCGGAAGCAACATGCGTGTTTCTCACAACAACACGTGGTTTGGTAAAACAGATAAATACGCCCCCAGTCCCCTCAATCAGTCTTTCTCACTAACTGCGGTTGGAGGAATGTTGTTTAAGACAAGACAAGACAAGGCAAGTGAAAATCTGCACATGTGGAAGATTTCGCCATAAGCTACCAATTGATACATTTTGAGAGTAAGTTAGTTATTTTTTTATAACTATTTTTATTAGATAATATTTGAATCTAACTCAGTTTTGGGTTATTTGCTAGCAGTTGGCTGTTAAGTCGTTTTGGTGGCTTGCTTGCTAGGCTAGCTTTAGGCTAGCCTAAAATATCTTGATACATTTTAATTTAATTCAAGTTGGTTCAATAAACCGACCATTCAAAGGCCTTGGCTACGGTAAACATCTCATAACTATTTTCTTAAACTTTTTAAGTGTGTGGATTGGGCCTAAGTTATTTTTAACCACGAATTCGAGGGCCTTAGGCCCTCAAATAGACAGTAAGTAGGTGTTGGGCATGTACTGTACAGCCGCTAGCCAGATGTGTTTTGTCTGAGGCACCGTCGTTATTCTTTGAGGGAATTTGGCTCCGAGGACTAGACATTTGGCTTGCTACCTGGGCCATTACTATTACATCGCTAACCTTACTTACCTGTGACCACTTGCCAATGTTGTAACGTTATCGTCAAACCCAAAATGATGATTTGCATGTGAGTCCGTGTTTCAGCTGAACCTCGTGATTATAATTTCACTGCACTGACTGGGTTGATAATGTCTACGTTTAAAGCTTCTAACAATGTGACTATAGGTAACTGACTCGTGTTTGTCACTTCTAGAGAATCCAGGCTCAAAATCCTTGCTGTGCTGGAAAATCGGGTAACTATCAGATTTTCTGCTCATGAAACTATAGCCTTTCAGTAACCTTACTATGATGAGTTTGTTGCATGATCCGTGTTTCACCTGAATCCTAGTGATTATACACATGCGCTGAGTAAATTAAGGGGTAGTTGAAGAATCTCTTTATTCTGTGTTGTACTAACGTTCCCATCTGTCCACCTCTAGGTAATGTGAACTGCCATTGTAGGAATGATCAGCGCGTCCATTCAACCCCTGGCTCTCCAGATCTGTAATCTAGTTTGAGGTCAAATGTATGTATATCTATTGACTATGTGCGCTACAGTCGCTAACCAGATGCGTTTTGTCTGAGGTACTGTCGAACTGGTTCAAATGTGTACAA